>NW_027252428.1:40000-150000 GCF_044704955.1 Pristiophorus japonicus
AATACACCACATCCGCTGGTTCTCCCTTGTCCACTCTACCAGTTACATCCTCAAAAAATTCCAGAAGATTCGTCAAGCAGGATTTCCATTTCATAAACCCATGCTGACTTGGACCGATCCCGTCACTGCTTTCCAAATGTGCTGCTATTTCATCTTTAATAATTGATTCCAACATTTTCCGCACTACTGATGTCAGACTAACCGTTCTATAATTACCCGTTTTTTCCAACCCTCCTTTCTTAAAAAGTGGTGTTACATTAGCTACCCTCCAGTCCATAGGAACTGATCCAGAGTCGATAGACTGTTGGAAAATGATCACCAATGCATCCACTATTTCTAGGGCTACTTCCTTAAGTACTCTGGGATGCAGACTATCAGACCCCGGTGATTTATCGGCCTTCAATCCCATCAATTTCCCTAACACAATTTCCGACCTAATAAGGATTTCCTTCAGTTCCTCCTTCTCACAAGACGCTTGGTCCCCTGGTATTTCCGGAAGGTTATTTGTGTCTTCCTTCGTGACGACTAAACCAAAGTATTTGTTCAATTAGTCTGCCATTTCTTTGTTCCCCATTATAAATTTACCTGAATCCGACTGCAAGGGACCTACATTTGTTTTCACAAATCTTGTTCTCTTCACATATCTATAGAAGCTTTGGCAAGAAAGAGAGGTGGGGAGCTTTAGGGAGTGAGTTCCAGAGCTTGGGGCCCAGGTAACAGAAGGCACAGCCACCGATGGTGGAGCGATTATAATCAGGGATGCTCCAGAGGGCAGAATTAGAGGAGTGCAGACATCGCGGGAGGTTGTGGGGCTGGAGGAGGTTACAGAGATAGGGAGAGGTGTCGGGGCTGGAGGAAGTTACAGAGATAGGGAGGGGTGTAGGGACTGGAGGGGGTTACAGAGATAGGGAGGGTTGTAAGGGCTGGAGGAGGTTGCAGAGATAGGGAGGGTTGTAAGGGCTGGAGGAGGTTGCAGAGATAGGGAGGGGTGTAGGGGCTGGAGGAGGTTACAGAGATAGGGAGGGGTGTAGGGGCTGGATGAGGTTACAGAGATAGGGAGGGTTGCAGGGGCTGGAGGAGGTTACAGAGATAGGGAGTGGTGTAGGGGCTGGAGGAGGTTACAGAGATAGGGAGGGGTGTGGGGGCTGGAGGAGGACAGAGAGATAGGGAGGGGTGTAGGGGCTGTAAGAGGTTACAGAGATAGGTAGGGGTGTCGGGGCTGGAGGAGGTTACAGAGATAGGGAGGGGTGTAGGGGCTGGAGGGGGTTACAGAGATAGGGAGGGGTGTAGGGGCTGGAGGAGGTTACAGAGATAGGGAGGGGTGTAGGGGCTGGAGGAGGTTACAGAGATAGGGAGGGGTGTCGGGGCTGGAGGAGGTTACAGAGATAGGGAGGGGTGTTGGGGCTGGAGGGGGTTACAGAGATAGGGAGGGGTGAGGGGCCATGGAGGTATTGCCTGTGGAACAGAGCAGGTCTCCATTGGTCCTGGTTAACCCTTGCCCCTGGACCAAGACCTCGCTCTGTCAGGCCCGTGTGGTGGCTGGTGTACAACGACCACCCCACGTTAAATAAATCCACACACAGGCATCTTCCACCCTTCAGGATGTAGTTCGGGATCCGGAATATTGGCTCCTTCACTGAAACACCTGAGAACTCATCCCTCTTTGGCGTGGAAGCAAGTCATCCTCGATACGAGGGGCCGCCGAAGATCATTCTATGATTCAAAGAAATTCTGTGACTAATTTCTCCCCGTCCTCCGTCTCTCCGTGTCCCACATTCCAGCAGGGACCACGCTCCCAAAGTATTTCATTGGCTGTAAAGGTGCTTTGTAAACGCAGGTCTTTCTTTCTTCCTTCCTAACTTCTCCCTTTCTAACTTCTCCCTTTCCCATCTTCTATCGTCCTGCCCATGCATTTCTTTCCCCCCTTTCCCCTCCTCTCCCACCCACTGACTTTCCACAATCCAGTTACCGCTTTAATGGGTGAATTAAGGTTGCACAACTATAATGTGCGCAGATGGACGGCTCCGCTTTAAGGGCGGTTCCCGAGAGCGGCCGCTGCGGTCCAAAAGCGCGATGACGCAATGACGCTGGGGCGGCGACGGAAGGGGAGCTGGATCCTCCCCTGTGATTGGTTGGCTGGAGCTGTCCATCACGCAGCCGAGTGGGCGGATTCCCGCACAGGCGGCCGGCGCTGGCCATTGGCCGAAGCGGCTGCCCATCAAGCTGAGGGCCGGCTGCCATTGGCTGAGGCGGTGGATGCAGAGTAAAGCGCCCCCTGTAGGGCCAGGGAGGGTATTACAGGGTCAAATACAACAACAACAACAACAACAACAACTGATATTTATATAGCACCTTTACCGTACACCCCCAGGGCAGGTCCAGCACGGGTTAGATACAAGAAGGAAAGACGTGCATTTATAGAGCGCCTTTCTCGACCACCGGATGTCCCAAAGCGCTTTACGGCCAATGACGTACTTTTGGAATGTGGTCACTGTTGCATTGTGGGAAACGTGGCAGCCAATTTGCGCACAGCAAGATCCCACACACAACATCATCATCAGAGGCAGTCCCTCGGAGTCGAGGAAGACTTGCTTCCACTCTAACAGTGAGTCCTGAGGTGACTGAACAGCCCAATACGGGAACCACAGTCCCTGTCACAGGTGGGACAGACAGTGGTTGAGGGAAGGGGAGGGTGGGACTGGTTTGCCGCACGCTCCTTCCGCTGCCTGCGCTTGGTCTCTGCACGCTCTCGGCGACGAGACTCGAGGTGCTCAGCGCCCTCCCGGATGCACTTCCTCCACTTAGGGTGGACTGGTCTTTGGGCCAGGGACTCCCAGGTGTCGGTGGGGATGTTGCACTTTATCAGGGAGGGGTGTCCCTTGTAACGTTTCCTCTGCCCACCTTGGGCTCGTTGCCGTGAAGGAGTTCCGAGTAGAGCGCTTGCTTTGGGAGTCTCGTGTCTGGGGCGTGCAGACAATGTGGCCCTGCACAGCGGAGCTGGTCGAGTGTGGTCAGTGCTTCGATGCTGGGGATGTTGGCCTGGTCGAGGACACTAACGTTGGTGCGTCTGTCCTCCCGGGGGATTTGCAGGATCTTGCGGAGACATCGTTGGTGGTATTTCTCCAGCGACTTGAGATGTCTGCTGTACATGGTCCGTGTCTCTGAACCATACAGGAGGGCGGGTATCACTACAGCCCTGTAGACCATGAGCTGGGTGGTGGATTTGAGGGTCTGGTCTTCAAACACTCTGTTCCTCAGGCGGCCGAAGGCTGCACTGGCGCACTGGAGGCGGTGTTGGATCTTGTCGTCGATGCCTGCCCTTGTTGATAGGAGGCTCCCGAGGTTTGGGAAATGGTCCCAGGTGTCCAGGGCCGGGCCGTGGATCTTGATGACTGGGGGATAGTGCTGTGCGGCGAGGGCAGGCTGGTGGAGGACCTTTGTCTTGCAGATGTTTAGTGTAAGGCCTGTGCTTTCGTACACCTCAGTAAATATGTTGACTAAGACAATGGCCCAGGGCAGGTCCAGCATGGGGTTAGATACAGAATAAAGCTCCCTCTATACTGTCCCATCAAACACTCCCAGGGCAGGTACAGCACGGGGTTCGATACAGAGTAAAGCTCCCTCCACACTGTCCCATCAAACACTCCCAGGGCAGGTTCAGCACGGGGTTCGATACAGAGTAAAGCTCCCTCCACACTGTCCCATCAAACACTCCCAGGGCAGGTTCAGCACGGGGTTAGACACAGAGTAAAGCTCCCTCTACACTGTCCCATCAAACACTCCCAGGGCAGGTACAGGGGGTTAGATACAGAGTAAAGCTCCCTCTACACTGTCCCATCAAACACTCCCAGGGCAGGTACAGCACGGGGTTAGATACAGAATAAAGCTCCCTCTACACTGTCCCATCAAACACTCCCACGGCAGATACAGGGGGTTAGATACAGAGTAAAGCTCCCTCTACACTGTCACATCAAACACTCCTAGGGAAGGTACAGGGGGTTAGATATAGAGTAAAGCTCCCTCTACACTGTCCCATCAAACACTCCCAGGGCAGGTACAGGGGGTTAGATACAGAGTAAAGCTCCCTCTACACTGTCCCATCAAACACTCCCAGGGCAAGTACAGCACGGGTTAGATACAGAGTAAAGCTCCCTCTACACTGTCCCATGAAACACTGCCAGGGCAGGTACAGCACGGGTTAGATACAGAGTAAAGGTCTCTCTGCACTGTCCCATCAACACTCCCAGGGCAGGTACAGGGTGTTAGATACAGAGTAATGCTCCCTCTACACTGTCCCATCAAACACTCCCAGGGCAGGTACAGGGTGTTAGATACAGAGTAATGCTCCCTCTAAACTGTCCCATCAAACACTCCCAGGGCAGGTACAGGGGGTTAGATACAGAGTAAAGCGCCGCTACACTGTCCCATCAAACATTCCCAGGGCAGGTACAGGGGGTTAGATACAGAGTAAAGCTCCCTCTACACTGTCCCATCAAACACTCCCAGGGCAGGTACAGCATGACAGTGCGGTGCTCCCTCAGTTCCGCCTCCCCGAAAGTGCGGCATTCCCTCAGTACTGCACTGGGAGTGTCAGCCTAGATTTATGTGCTCAAGGTATTGGAGACGGAGCGAGGCTGCCTCCTGGTGGTGAGTTACTGTATTACACCCAGGACATGGAGCGAGGCTGCCTCCTGGTGGTGAGTTACTGTATTACACCCAGGACATGGAGCGAGGCTGCCTACTGGTGGTGAGTTACTGTATTACACCCAGGACATGGAGCGAGGCTGCCTACGGTGGTAAGTTACTGAATTACACCCAGGACATGGAGCGAGCCTGCCTCCTGGTGGTGGTTTACTGAATTACACCTAGATTCTTTCACCATTGCCCTGCAATTATTTCACTTTCAAGTATTTTCAAATTCTCTTTTGAAACTCGCTGTTGAATCTGCTTCCACCGCCCTTTCAGGCAGCCCATTCCCAATCACAACAAATTGCTGAGTATTTTTTCCCTCACCTCGCCTCTGGTAACTTTGTCACCAGGAGGCAGCCTCGCTCCATGTCCTGGGTGTAATTCAGTAACTCACCACCAGGAGGCAGCCTCGCTCCATGTCCTGGGTGCAATTCAATAACTCACCACCAGGAGGCAGCCTCGCTCCATGTCCTTGGTGTAATTCAGTAACTCACCACCAGGAGGCAGCCTCGCACCATGTCCTGGGTGTAATGCAGTAACTTACCACCAGGAGGCAGCCTCGCTCCATGTCCTGGGTGTAATTCAGTAACTCACCACCAGGAGGCAGCCTCGCTCCATGTCCTTGTTGTAATTCAGTAACTCACCACCAGGAGGCAGCCTCGCGCCAAGTCCTGGGTGTAATTCAATAACTCACCACCAGGAGGCAGCCTCGCTCCATGTCCTGTGTGTAATGCAGTAATTCACCACCAGGAGGCAGCCTCGCTCCATGTCCTGGGTGTAATTCAGTAACTCACCACCAGGAGGCAGCCTCGCTCCATGTCCTAGGTGTAATTAATAAACGCCTCAATTTCCAAATTCCCATCATTGTTTACAAATCCCTCTATGGCCCCTCCCGCCCTCCCTTTCTCTGTGACCTCCTCCAGCCCCTACACCCCTCCCTATCTCTGTAACTTCCTCCACCCCCAACACCCCTCCCTATCTCTGTAACTTCCTCCACCCCCAACACCCCTCCCTATCTCTGTAACCTCCTCCAGTCCCAACACCCCTCCCTATCTCTGTAACTTCCTCCACTCCCAACTCCCCTCCCTATCTGTGTAACCTCCTCCAGCCCTTACAACCCTCCCTGTCTCTGTAACACCCTCCAGCCCCTACAACTCTCCCTATCTCTGTAACGCACTCCAGCCCCTACACCCCTCGCTATCTCTGTAACCTGCTCCAGCCCCTACACCCCTCCCTATCTCTGTAACCTCCTCCAGTCCCTACACCCCTCCCTATCTCTGTAACCTCCTCCAGCCCCACAACCGCCCAAGAATTCTGGCCCCTTGAGTATCCGGCATTATAATGTTTGATAATCGGCCCGTGTGAAACGGCATGCCCCGGGTATAATTCTGGTGAATCTGCCCTGCACACCCACCAAGGCCGATAGACCCTCCCTGAGGGGCGGGGCCCAGAACTGGAGGCGGTTACTGCAGACCGGCTCTGACCAGGTCTCTGTATCGCTGACCAGATCCGTGTGATCGGCACGATGATGAGATTGTTGCATCTTCTCACTGGTGTGAGTGAGAAGTTAATGTGACGTCGCCCACTGCTGGCTGAGTCAGAACATAACAACATCAGAAACAGGAGCAGGAGTCGGCCATTCGGCCCCTCGAGCCTGCTCCTCCATTTAATACCATCATGGCTGATCCGATCATGGACTCAGCTCCATTTCCCCGCCCGCTCCCCATAGCCCCTTATTCCCTGATCGGTTAAGAAACTCTTTATTTCTGTCTTAAATATAATCACTGACCCAGCTTCCACAGCTCTCTGACTGGGCCTCCTCCTGTTCCTGTGTAACAGGCTCGAGGGGCTGAATGGGCCTCCTGTTCCTGTGTAACAGGCTCGAGGGGCTGAATGGGCCTCCTCCTGTTCCTGTGTAACAGGCTCGAGGGGCTGAATGGGCCTCCTCCTGTTCCTGTGTAACAGGCTCGAGCGGCTGAATGGGCCTCCTCCTGTCTCTCTTTCTCTGTTTCTCTCTCTCTTTCTCTCTCTCTCTCTCTCTCTCTCTCTCTCTCCCTCTATCTCTCTTTCTCTATCTCTCTCTCTCTGTATCTCTCTCTCTCTCCCTCTCTGTCTCCCTATCTCTCCCTCTCTCTGTGTCTCTGTATCTCTCTCTCTGTCTCTGTCTCTCTGTCTCTCTCTCTCCCTGTACTCTCTCTCTCTCTCTCTCTGTGTCTCTCCCCATCTCCCTCTCTCTGTCACTCTCTCTCTGTCTCTCTCTCTCCCTGTACTCTCTCTCCCTCTCTCTCTCTCTCTCTCGCTCTCTCTCCCTCTCTGTCTCTCCCTCCCTCCCTCTCTCTCTCTGCCCCCCTCGCCCCCCCAGTCTCTGGGTTGAAGAGCCCAGTCCCAGACTACTTGCAATGTCTGTGTGGGTGGAGGGAGCGATGGGCCTGGGTCCGTGTGGTTCTCCTTCCCCCGCTGCAGAGGGGGCTGATCGGCCGTGGGGTGCTGCACTCGGGCCTTGCGATCTCTGCGGTTGTTTTACAGTAAATACTAACCTCGCCCACAATACGGGGGAGCCAATTTAAAACTGAGTTGAGAAGGAATTTCTTCTCCCAGAGGGTTGTGAATCTGTGGAATTCTCTGCCCAGGGAAGCAGTTGAGGCTAGCTCATTGAATGTATTCAAATCACAGATAGATAGATTTTTAACCAATAAGGGAATTAAGGGTTACGGGGAGCGGGCGGGTAAGTTGAGCTGAGTCCACGGCCAGATCAGCCATGGTCTTGTTGAATGGCGGAGCAGGCTCGAGGGGCTAGATGGCCTACTCCTGTTCCTAATTCTTATGTTCTTATGTTCTTATGTATGAGAGAGAGAGTGTGAGAGAGTGTGAGAGTTTGAGAGAGAGAGTGAGAGAGAGAGAGTGTGTGAGAGAGAGAGTGTGAGAGAGTGTGAGAGAGAGAGAGAGAGTGTGAAAGAGTGCGTGAGAGAGAGAGTGTGTGAGAGAGAGAGTGAGAGTGTGTGAGAGAGAGTGTGAGAGAGAGAGCATGTGTGAGAGAGAGAGAGTGAGAGTGTGTGAGAGAGAGAGTGTGAGAGAGATAGAGTGAGAGAGAGAGTGCATGAGAGAGAGAGAGTGAGAGTGTGCGAGAGAGAGAGTGTGAGAGAGATAGAGTGAGAGAGAGAGTGAGAGAGTGTGAGAGAGAGTGCGTGAGAGAGAGAGAGTTGTGTGTGTGAGAGAGAGAGTGAGAGTGTGTGAGAGAGAGAGTGTGAGAGAGATAGAGTGAGAGAGAGAGTGCATGAGAGAGAGAGAGTGAGCGTGTGCGAGAGAGAGAGTGTGAGAGAGATAGAGTGAGAGAGAGAGTGAGAGAGTGTGTGAGAGAGAGAGTGCATGAGAGAGAGAGAGTGAGAGTGTGCAAGAGAGAGAGAGAGTGTGTGAGAAAGAGTGTGTGTGAATGAGAAAGAGTGTGTGAGAGAGAGTGTGTGAGAGAGTGCGTGAGAGAGAGAGTGTCTGTGTGTGAGAGAGAGAGTGAGAGTGTGTGAGAGAGAGAGTGTGAGAGAGATAGTGTGAGAGAGAGAGTGCATGAGAGAGAGAGAGTGAGAGTGTGCGAGAGAGAGAGTGTGAGAGAGATAGAGTGAGAGAGAGAGTGAGAGAGTGTGTGAGAGAGAGAGTGCATGAGAGAGAGAGAGTGAGAGTGTGCGAGAGAGAGAGAGTGTGTGTGAGTGAGGGAGAGAGAGAGTAAGTGTGTGAGACAGTGTGAGAGAGAGAGAGCGTGCTAAAATAACAAGAGCTCCCTCTCCACATCTCCCTCAGTCCCAACTCACTATCTCCGTCTCCACACCTCCCTCTCAGTCCCAATTCCACATCTACTCAACGACGGAGCCTCCACAGCCCTCTGAGGCAGAGAATTCCAGTCATTCACCTCCCTCTGAGTGAAGGAATTCCTCCTCATCTCAGTCCTAAATGGGTGTCCCCCGATCCTGAGACTGTGACCCCTGGTTCTAGACTCCCCAGCCCGGGGGAAACTTCCTTGGTTGACTTATGAGGAAAGGTTGAGGAGGTTGGGCCTCTACTCATTGGAATTCAGAAGAATGAGAGGTGATCTTATCGAAACGTATCAGATTATGAGGGGGCTCGACAAGGTGGATGCAGAGAGGATGTTCCCACTGATGGGGGAGACTAGAACTAGGGGGCATGGTCTTAGAATAAGGGGCCGCCCATTTAAAACTGAGATGAGGAGGAATTTCTTCTCTCAGAGGGTTGTAAATCTGTGGAATTCGCTGCCTCAGAGAGCTGTGGAAGCCGGGACATTGAATATATTTAAGACAGAGATAGACAGTTCCTTAACCGATAAGGGGACAAGGGGACGGGCAGGGAAGTGGAGCTGAGTCCATGATCGGATCAGCCATGATGGTATTAAATGGCGGAGTAGGCTCGAGGGGCCGAATGGCCGACTCCTGCTCCTATTTCTTATGTCCTTATCTACCCTGTAAGACATGCAACCCGCTAACTCAATATCTTCCTGTCAGTGGGACAGTCACTCAACAACCACAACATTTAACTATATAACGCCTGAAACATTGTGAAACGTCCCAAGGTACTACATAGGAATATTATGAGATAAAACATTTGACACCGAGACGCTGAATTAGAAATTAGCGCAGGTGACCAAAAGCTTGGTCAAACAGGTCGGTTTTAAGGGAGGTGTTTGAGGAAACATAGAAACATAGAAAATAGGTGCAGGAGTAGGCCATTCGGCCCTTCGAGCCTGCACCACCATTCAACAAGATCATGGCTGATCATTCACCTCAGTACCCCTTTCCTGCTTTCTCTCCATACCCCTTGATCTCTTTAGCCGTAAGGGCCATATCTAACTCCCTCTTGAATATATCCAATGAACTGGCCTCAACAACTCTCTGCGGCAGGGAATTCCACAGGTTCACAACTCTCTGAGTGAAGAAGTTTCTCCTCATCTCAGTCCTAAATGGCCTACCCCTTATCCTCAGACTGTGACCCCTGGTTCTGGACTTCCCCAACATCGGGAACATTCTTCCCGGATCTAACCTGTCCAGTCCCAGCAGAATTTTATATGTTTCTATGAGATCCCCTCTCATCCTTCTAAACTCCAGTGAATAAAGGCCCAGTTGATCCAGTCTCTCCTCATATGTCAGTCCAGCCATCCCGGGAATCAGTCTGGTGAACCTTCGCTGCACTCCCTCAATAGCAAGAACGTCCTTCCTCAGATTAGGAGACCAAAACTGAAAACAATATTCCAGGTGAGGCCTCACTAAGGCCCTGTACAACTGCAGTAAGACCTCCCTGCTCCTCTATTCAAATCCTCTCGCTATGAAGGCCAACATACCATTTGCCTTCTTCACCGCCTGCTGTACCTGCATGCCAACTTTAAATGACTGATGAACCGTGACACCCAGGTCTTGTTGCACCTTCCCTTTTCCTAATCTGCCACCATTCAGATAATATTCTGCCTTCGTGTTTTTGCCACCAAGGTGGATAACCTCACATTTATCCACATTATACTGCATCTGCCATACATTTGCCCACTCACCTAACCTGTTCAAGTCACCCTGAAGACTTTTAGCAGCTCACAGCTCACAGCTCACACCGCCACCCAGCTTAGTGTCATCTGCAAACTTGGAGATATTACACTTAATTCCCTCATCCAAATCATTAATATATATTGTAAAGAGCTGGGGTCCCAGCACTGAGCCCTGCGGCACCCCACTAGTCACTGCCTGCCATTCTGAAAAGGACCCATTTATCCCGACTCTCTGCTTCCTGTCTGCCAACCAGTTCTCTATCCACATCAGTACATTACCCCCAATACCATGTGCTTTGATTTTGCACACCAATCTCTTGTGTGAGATCTTGTCAAAAGACTTTTGAAAGTCCAAATACACCACATCCACTGGTTCTCCCTTGTCCACTCTACCAGTTACATCCTCAAAAAATTCCAGAAGATTCGTCAAGCAGGATTTCCATTTCATAAACCCATGCTGACTTGGATCGATCCTGTCACTGCTTTCCAAATGCGCTGCTATTTCATCTTTAATAATTGATTCCAACATTTTTCCCACTATTGATGTCAGTCTAACCGGTCTATAATTACCCGTTTTCTCTCTCCCTCCTTTCTTAAAAAGTGGTGTTACATTAGCTATCCTCCAGTCCATAGGAACTGATCCAGAGTCGATAGACTGTTGGAAAATGATCACCAATGCATCCACTATTTCTAGGGCTACTTCCTTAAGTACTCTGGGATGCAGACTATCAGACCCCGGGGATTTATCGGCCTTCAATCCCATCAATTTCCCTAACACAATTTCCCACCTAAGAAGGATTTCCTTCAGTTCCTCCTTCTCACGAGACGCTTGGTCCCCTAGTATTTCCGGAAGGTTATTTGTGTCTTCCTTCGTGACGACTAAACCAAAGTATTTGTTCAATGAGTCTGCCATTTCTTTGTTCCCCATTATAAATTCACCTGAATCCGACTGCAAGGGACCTACGTTTGTTTTCACAAATCTTGTTCTCTTCACATATCTATAGAAGCTTTGGCAAGAAAGAGAGGTGGGGAGCTTTAGGGAGGGAGTTCCAGAGCTTGGGGCCCAGGTAGCAGAAGGCACAGCCACCGATGGTGGAGCGATTATAATCAGGGATGCTCCAGAGGGCAGAATTAGAGGAGTGCAGACAGCTCGGGGAGTTGTGGGGCTGGAGGAGGTTACAGAGATAGGGAGAGGTGTCGGGGCTGGAGCAGGTTACAGAGATAGGAAGTGGTATGGGGGCTGGAGGAAGTTACAGAGATAGGGAGGGGTGTAGGGACTGGAGGAGGTTACATAGATAGGGAGGGTTGCAAGGGCTGGAGGAGGTTATAGAGATAGGGAGGGGTGTAGGGGCTGGAGGAGGTTATAGAGATAGGGAGGGGTGTAGGGGTAGGAGGAGGTTACAGAGATAGGGAGGGGTGTAGGGGCTGGAGGAGGTCACAGAGATAGGGAGGGCGGGAGGGGCCATAGAGTAGGCCATTCGGCCCTTCGAGCCTGCACCACCATTCAATAAGATCATGGCTGATCATTCCCTCAGTACCCCTTTCCTGCTTTCTCTCCATACCCCTTGATCCCTTTAGCCATAAGGGCCATATCTAACTCCCTCTTGAATATATCCAATGAACTGGCCTCAACAACTCTCTGCAGCAGGGAATTCCACAGGTTCACAACTCTCTGAGTGAAGAAGTTTCTCCTCATCTCAGTCCTAAATGGCCTACCCCTTATCCTTAGACTGTGACCCCTGGTTCTGGACTTCCCCAACATCGGGAACATTCTTCCCGCATCTAACCTGTCCAGTCCCGTCAGAATTTGATATGTTTCTATGAGATCCCCTCTCATCCTTCTAAACTCCAGTGAATAAAGGCCCAGTTGATCCAGTCTCTCCTCATATGTCAGTCCAGCCATCCCGGGAATAAGTCTGGTGAACCTTCGCAGCACTCCCTCAAGAGCAAGAACGTCCATCCTCAGATTAGGAGACCAAAACTGAACACAATATTCCAGGTGGGGCCTCACTAAGGCCCTTTACAACTGCAGTAAGACCTCCCTGCTCCTATACTCAAATCCCCTGGCTATGAAGGCCAACATACCATTTGCCTTCTTCACCGCCTGCTGTACCTGCATGCCAACTTTAAATGACTGATGAACCGTGACACCCAGGTCTCGTTGCACCTCCCTGTTTCCTAATCTGACGCCATTCAGATAATATTCTGCCTTCGTGTTTTTGCCACCAAAGTGGATAACCTCACATTTATCCACATTATACTGCATCTGCCATGCATTTGCCCACTCACCTAACCTGTCCAAGTCACCCTGCAGCCTTTTAGCGTCCCCCTCACAGCTCACACCGCCACCCAGCTCAGTGTCATCTGCAAACTTGGAGATATTACACTTAATTCCCTCATCCAAATCATTAATGTATATTGTAAATAGCTGGGGTCCTAGCACTGAGCCCTGCGGCACCCGACTAGTCACTGCCTGCCATTCTGAAAAGGACCCGTTTATCCCGACTCTCTGCTTCCTGTCTGCCAACCAGTTCTCTATCCACGTCAGTACATTACCCCCAATACCATGTGCTTTGATTTTGCACACCAATCTCTGGTGTGGGACCTTGTCAAAAGACTTTTGAAAGTCCAAATACACCACATCCACTGGTTCTCCCTTGTCCACTCTACCAGTTACATCCTCAAAAAATTCCAGAAGATTCGTCAAGCAGGATTTCCATTTCATAAACCCACGCTGACTTGGATCGATCTCGTCACTGCTTTCCAAATGTGCTGCTATTTCATCTTTAATAATTGATTCCAACATTTTCCCCACTACTGATGTCAGGCTAACCGGTCTATAATTACCCGTTTTCTCTCTCCCTCCTTTCTTAAAAAGTGGTGTTACATTAGCTACCCTCCAGTCCATAGGAACTGATCCAGAGTCGATAGACTGTTGGAAAATGATCACCAATGCATCCACTATTTCTCGGGCTACTTCCTTAAGTACTCTGGGATGCAGACTATCAGACCCCGGGGATTTACAACGGCCACCCCACGTTAAATAAATCCACACACAGGCATCTCCCACCCTTCAGGATGTAGTTCGGGATCCGGAATATTGGCTCCTTCACTGAAACACCTGAGAACTCATCCCTCTTTGGCGTGGAAGCAAGTCATCCTCGATACGAGGGGCCTCCGAAGATCATTCTATGATTCAAAGAAATTCTGTGACTAATTTCTCCCCGTCCTCCGTCTCTCCGTGTCCCACATTCCAGCAGGGACCACGCTCCCAAAGTATTTCATTGGCTGGAAAGGTGCTTTGTAAACGCAGGTCTTTCTTTCTTCCTTCCTAACTTCTCCCTTTCTAACTTCTCCCTTTCCCATCTTGTATCGTCCTGCCCCTGCATTTCTTTCCCCCCTTTCCCCTCCTCTCCCACCCACTGACTTTCCACAATCCAGTTCCCGCTTTAATGGGTGAATTAAGGTTGCACAACTATAATGTGCGCGGATGGGCGGCTCCGCTTTAAGGGCGATTCCAGAGAGCGGCCGCTGCGGTCCAAAAGCGCGATGACGCAACGACGCTGGAGCGGCGACGGAAGGGGAGCCGGAGCCTCCCCTGTGATTGGTTGGCGCGAGCTGTCCATCACGCAGCCGAGTGGGCGGGTTCCCTCACAGGCGGGCGGCGCTGGCCATTGGCTGAGGCGGCTGCCCATCAAGCTGAGGGCCGGCTGCCATTGGCTGAGGCGGTGGATGGAGAGTAAAGCGCCCCCTGTAGGGCCAGGGAGGGTATTACAGGGTCAAATACAACAACAACAACAACAACAACTGATATTTATATAGCACCTTTACCGTACACCCCCAGGGCAGGTCCAGCACGGGTGAGATACAAGAAGGAAAGACGTACATTTATAGAGCGCCTTTCTCGACCACCGGACGTCCCAAAGCGCTTTACGGCCAATGACGTACTTTTGGAGTGTGGTCACTGTTGCATTGTGGTAAACGCGACTGACAATTTGCGCACAGCAAGATCCCACACACAGCATCATCATCAGAGGCAGTCCCTCGGAATCGAGGAAGACTTGCTTCCACTCTAACAGTGAGTCCTCAGGTGACTGAACAGCCCAATACGGGAGCCACAGTCCCTGTCACAGGTGGGACAGACAGTGGTTGAGGGAAGGGGAGGGTGGGACTGGTTTGCCGCACGCTCCTTCCGCTGCCTGCGCTTGGTCTCTGCACGCTCTCGGCGACGAGACTCGAGGTGCTCAGCGCCCTCCCGGATGCACTTCCTCCACTTCGGGCGGACTGGTCTTTGGGTCAGGGACTCCCAGGTGTCGGTGGGGATGTTGCACTTTATCAGGGAGGGGTGTCCCTTGTAACGTTTCCTCTGCCCACCTGGGGCTCGCTTGCTGTGAAGGAGTTCCGAGTAGAGCGCTCGCTTTGGGAGTCTCGTGTCTGGGGCGTGCGGACGATGTGGCCTGCTCAGCGGAGCTGGTCGAGTGTGGTCAGTGCTTCGATGCTGGGGATGTTGGCCTGGTCGAGGACGCTAACGTTGGTGCATCTGTCCTCCCAGGGGATTTGCAGGAACTTGCGGAGACATCGTTGGTGGTATTTCTCCAGCGACTTGAGGTGTCGACTGTACATGGTCCATGTCTCTGAGCCATACAGGAGGGCGGGTATCACTACAGCCCTGTAGACCATGAGCCTGGTTGTGGATTTGAGGCCCTGGTCTTCAAACACTCTTTTCCTCAGGCGGCCGAAGGCTGCACTGGTGCACTGGAGGCGGTGTTGGATCTTGTCGTCGATGCCTGCCCTTGTTGTTAGGAGGCTCCCGAGGTTTGGGAAATGGTCCACGTTGTCCAGGGCCGGGCCGTGGATCTTGATGACTGGGGGGCAGTGCTGTGTGGCGAGGGCAGGCTGGTGGAGGACCTTTGTCTTACAGATGTTTAGCGTAAGGCCCATGCTTTCGTACACCTCAGTAAATATGTTGACGAAGACAATGGCCCAGGGCAGGTCCAGCATGGTGTTCGATACAGAGTAAAGCTCCCTCTACACTGTCCCATCAAACACTCCCAGGGCAGGTACAGCACGGGGTTAGATACAGAGTAAAGCTCCCTCTACACTGTCCCATCAAACTCTCCCAGGGCAGGTTCAGGGGGTTAGATACAGAGTAAAGCTCCCTCCACACTGTCCCATCAAACACTCCCAGGACAGGTACAGGGGGTTAGATACAGAGTAAAGCTCCCTCCACACTGTCCCATCAAACACTCCCAGGGCAGGTACAGGGGGTTAGATACAGAGTAAAGCTCCCTCTGCACTGTCCCGTCAAACACTCCCAGGGCAGGTACAGCATGACAGTGCGGTGCTCCCTCAGTTCCGCCTCCCCGAAAGTGCGGCATTCCCTCAGTACTGCACTGGGAGTGTCAGCCTAGATTTATGTGCTCAAGGTACTGGAGATGGAGCGAGGCTGCCTCCTGGTGGTGAGTTACTGTATTACACCCAGGACATGGAGCGAGGCTGCCTCCTGGTGGTAAGTTACTGCATTACACCCAGGACATGGAGCGAGGCTGCCGCCTGGTGGTGAATTACTGTCTTACACCCAGGACATGGAGCGAGGCTGCCTCCTGTAGGTGGTTTACTGAATTACACCCAGGACATGGAGCGAGCCTGCCTCCTGGTGGTGAGTTACTGAATTACACCTAGATTCTTTCACCATTGCCCTGCAATTATTTCACTTTCAAGTATTTTCAAATTCTCTTTTGAAACTCGCTGTTGAATCTGCTTCCACCGCCCTTTCAGGCAGCCCATTCCCAATCACAACAAATTGCTGAGTATTTTTTCCCTCCCCTCGCCTCTGGTAAGTTTGTCACCAGGACGCAGTCTCGCTCCATCTCCTGGGTGTAATTCAATAACTCACCACCAGGAGACAGCCTCGCTCCATGTCCTTGGTGTAATTCAGTAACTCACCACCAGGAGGCAGCCTCGCAACATGTCCTGGGTGTAATGCAGTAACTTACTACCAGGAGGCAGCCTCGCTCCATGTCCTGGGTGTAATTCAGCAACTCACCACCAGGAGGCAGCCTCGCTCCATGTTCTTTGTGTAATTCAGGAACTCACCACCAGGAGGCAGCCTCGCGCCAAGTCCTGGGTGTAATTCAATAACTCACCACACGGAGGCAGCCTCGCTCCATGTCCTGGGTGAAATTCAGTAATTCACCACACGGAGGCAGCCTCGCTCCATGTCCTGGGTGAAATTCAGTAACTCACCACCAGGAGGCAGCCTCGCTCCATGTCCTGGGGGTAATGCAGTAACTCACCACCAGGAGGCAGCCTCGCTCCATGTCACGGGTGTAATTCAGCAACTCACCACCAGGAGGCAGCCTGGCTCCATGTCTTGGGTGTAATTCAGTAACTCACCAGCAGGAGGCAGCCTCGCTCCATGTCCTGGGTGTAATTCAGTAACTCACCACCAGGAGGCAGCCTCGCTCCATGTCCTGGGTGTAATTCAGTAACTCACCACCAGGAGGCAGCCTCGCTCCATGTCCTGGGTGTAATTAATAAACGCCTCAATTTCCAAATTCCCATCATTGTTTACAAAGCCCTCCATGGCCCCTCCCGCCCTCCCTATCTCTGTGACCTCCTCCAGCCCCTACACCCCTCCCTATGTCTGTGACCTCCTCCAGCCCCTACACCCCTCCGTATCTCTGTGACCTCCTCAAGCCCCTACATCCCTCCCTCTCTCTGTGACCTCCTCCAGCCCCTACACCCCTCCTTATCTCTGTAACCCCCTCCAGCCCCTACACCCTCCCTATCTCTGTAACCCCCTCCAGCCCCTACACCCCTCCCTATCTCTATAACCTCCTCCAGCCCCTAAACCCCTCCCTATCTCTGTGACCTCCTCCAGCCCCTACACCCTCCCTATCTCTGTAACCCCCTCCAGCCCGTACACCCCTCCCTATCTCTGTAACCTCCTCCAGCCGCAACACCCCTCCCTATCTCTGTAACCTCCTCCAGCCCCTACACCCCTCCCTACCTGTGTAAACTCCTCCAGCCCCTAGACCCCTCCCTATCTCTGTAACCTCCTCCAGCCCCTACACCCCTCCCTATCTCTGTAACCCCCTCCAGCCCCTTCACCCCTCCCTATCTCTGTAACCTCCTCCAGTCCCTACACCCCTCCCTATCTCTGTAACCGCCTCCAGCCCCTACACCCCTCCCTATCTCTGTAACCTCCTCCCGTCCCTACACCCCTCCCTATCTCTGTAACCTCCTCCAGTCCCTACACTCCTCCGTATCTCTGTAACCTCCTCCAGCCCCACAACCGCCCGCGAATTCTGGCCTCTTGAGTATCCGGCATTATAATGTTTGATAATCGGCCCGTGTGAAACGGCATGCCCCGGGTATAATTCTGGTGAATCTGCCCTGCACCCCCACCAAGGCCGATAGACCCTCCCTGAGGGGCGGGGCCCAGAACTGGAGGCGGTTACTGCAGACCGGCTCTGACCAGGTCTCTGTATCGCTGACCAGATCCGTGTGATCGGCACGATGATGAGATTGTTGCATCTTCTCACCGGTGTGAGTGAGAAGTTAATGTGACGTCGCCCACTGCTGGCTGAGTCAGAACATAACAACATGAGAAATAGGAGCAGGAGTCGGCCATTCGGCCCCTCGAGCCTGCTCCGCCATTTAATACCATCATGGCTGATCCGATCATGGACTCAGCTCCATTTCCCCGCCCGCTCCTCATAACCCCTTATTCCCTGATCGGTTAAGAAACTCTTTATTTCTGTCTTAAATATATTCAGTGACCCAGCTTCCACAGCTCTCTGACTGGGCCTCCTCCTGTTCCTGTGTAACAGGCTCGAGGGGCTGAATGGGCCTCCTCCTGTTCCTGTGTAACAGGCTCGAGGGTCTGAATGGGTCTCCTCCTGTTCCTGTGTAACAGGCTCGAGGGGCTGAATGGGCCTCCTCCTGTTCCTGTGTAACAGGCTCGAGGGGCTGAATGGGCCTCCTCCTGTTCCTGTGTAACAGGCTCGAGGGGCTGAATGGGTCTCCTCCTGTTCCTGTGTAACAGGCTCGAGGGGCTGAATGGGTCTCCTCCTGTTCCTGTGTAACAGGCTCGAGGGGCTGAATGGGCCTCCTCCTGTTCCTGTGTAACAGGCTCGAGGGGCTGAATGGGCCTCCTCCTGTTCCTGTGTAACAGGCTCGAGGGGCTGAATGGGCCTCCTCCTGTTCCTGTGTAACAGGCTCGAGGGACTGAATGGGCCTCCTCCTGCTCCTGTATAACAGGCTCGAGGGGCTGAATGGGCCTCCTCCTGTCTCTCTTTCTCTGTCACCCTCTCTCTTTCTCTCTCTCTCTCTCCCTCTCTCTCTTTCTCTATCTCTCTCTCTCTGTATCTCTCTCTCTCTCCCTCTCTCTGTGTCTCTCTCTCTCTGTATCTCTCTCTCCCTCTCTCTTGTGTCTCTGTATCTCTCTCTCTCTGTCTCTCTCTCTCCCTGTCCTCTCTCTCTCTCTCTCTCTGTGTCTCTCCCCCTCTCCCTCTCTCTGTCACTCTCTCTCTGTCTCTCTCTCTCCCTATACTCTCTCTCCCTCTCTCTCTCTCTCTCGCTCTCTCTCTCTCTCCCTCTCTGTCTCTTCCTCCCTCCCTCTCTCTCTCTGCCCCCCTCACCCCCCTCAGTCTCTGGGTTAAAGAGCACAGTCCCAGACTACTTGCAATGTCTGTGTGGGTGGAGGGAGCGATGGGCCTGGGTCCGTGTGGTTCTCCTTCCCCTGCTGCAGAGGGGGCTGATCGGCCGTGGGGTGCTGCACACGGGCCTTGCGATCTCTGTGGTTGTTTTACAGTAAATACTAATCTCGTCCACAATACGGGGGAGCTAATTTAAAACCGAGTTGAGAAGGAATTTCTTCTCCCGGAGGGTTGTGAACCTGTGGAATTCTCTGCCCAGGGAAGCAGTTGAGGCTAGCTCATTGAATGTATTCAAATCACAGATAGATAGATTTTTAACCAATAAGGGAATTAAGGGTTACGGGGAGCGGGCGGGTAAGTGGAGCTGAGTCCACGGCCAGATCAGCCATGATCTTGTTCAATGGCGGAGCAGGCTCGAGGGGCTAGATGGCCTACTCCTGTTCCTAATTCTTATGTTCTTATGTTAGAAACATAGAAACATAGAAAATAGGTGCAGGAGTAGGCCATTCGGCCCTTCTAGCCTGCACCACCATTCAATGAGTTCATGGCTGAACATGCAACTTCAGTACCTCATTCCTGCTTTCTCACCATACCCCTTGATCCCCCGAGTAGTAAGGACTTCATCTAACTCCTTTTTGAATATATTTAGTGAATTGGCCTCAACAACTTTCTGTGGTACAGAATTCCACAGGTTCACCACTCTCTGGGTGAAGAAATTCCTCCTCATCTCGGTCCTAAATGGCTTCCCCCTTATCCTTAGACTGTGTCCCCTGGTTCTGGACTTCCCCAACATTGGGAACATTCTTCCTGCATCTAACCTGTCTAACCCCGTCAGAATTTTAAACGGTTCTATGAGGTCCCCTCTCATTCTTCTGAACTCCAGTGAATACAAGCCCAGTTGATCCAGTCTTTCTTGATAGGTCAGTCCCGCCATCCCGGGAATCAGTCTGGTGAACCTTCGCTGCACTCCCTCAATAGCAAGAATGTCCTTCCTCAGGTTAGGAGACCAAAACTGTACACAATACTCCAGGTGTGGCCTCACCAAGGCCCTATACAATTGTAGCAACACCTCCCTGCCCTTGTACTCAAATCCCCTCGCTATGAAGGCCAACATGCCATTTGCTTTCTTAACCGCCTGCTGTACCTGCATGCCAACCTTCAATGTACCATGACACCCAGGTCTCTTTGCACCTCCCCTTTTCCTAATGTGTCACCATTCAGATAATAGTCTGTCTCTCTGTTTTTACCACCAAAGTGGATAACCTCACATTTATCCACATTATACTTCATCTGCCATGCATTTGCCCACTCATCTAACCTATCCAAGTCGCTCTGCAGCCTCATAGAATCCTCCTTGCAGCTCACACTGCCACCCAACTTAGTGTCATCCGCAAATTTGGAGATACTACATTTAATCCCCTCGTCTAAATCATTAATGTACAGTGTAAACAGCTGGGGCCCCAGCACAGAACCTTGCGGTACCCCACTAGTCACTGCCTGCCATTCTGAAAAGTCCCCATTTACTCCTACTCTTTGCTTCCTGTCTGACAACCAGTTCTCAATCCATGTCAGCACACTACCCCCAATCCCATGTGCTTTAACTTTGCACATTAATCTCTTGTGTGGGACCTTGTCGAAAGCCTTCTGAAAGTCCAAATATACCACATCAACTGGTTCTCCCTTGACCACTCTACTGGAAACATCCTCAAAAAATTCCAGAAGATTTGTCAAGCATGATTTCCCTTTCACAAATCCATGCTGACTTGGACCTATCATATTACCTCTTTCCAAATGCACTGCTATGACATCCTTAATAATTGATTCCATCATTTTACCCACTACCGATGTCAGGCTGACCGGTCTATAATTCCCTGTTTTCTCTCTCCCTCCTTTTTTAAAAAGTGGGGTTACATTGGCTACCCTCCACTCCATAGGAACTGATCCAGAGTCTATGGAATGTTGGAAAATGACTGTCAATGCATCCGCTATTTCCAAGAGAGAGAGAGACTGGGACATACTGTATCAGAGGGAGAGAGAGAGAGAGAGAGTGACTTGGACATCCTGTATCAGAGGGAGAGAGAGAGTGGGACACACTGTATCAGAGAGAGACACACACTGAGACTGGGACCCATTATCAGAGAGAGAAAGAGAGAGAGATACTGGGACACATTATCAGAGAGAGAGAGAGAGAGACTGGGACATTATCACAGAGAGAGAGAGATACTGGGACACATTATCAGAGAGAGAGAGAGAGAGACTGGGACATTATCACAGAGAGAGAGAGAGCGAGAGTGGGACACATAGTATCAGAGAGAGAAAGAGAGAGACTGTGACACATTATCAGAGAGAGAGACTGGGACATTATCAGAGAGAGAGAGAGACTGGGACATTATCAGAGAGAGAAAGAGAGAGACTGTGACACATTATCAGAGAGAGAGACTGGGACATTATCAGAAAGAGAGAGAGACTGGGACATTATCAGAGAGAGAGACTGGGACATTATCAGAGAGAGAGACTGGGACATTATCAGAAAGAGAGAGAGACTGGGACATTATCAGAGAGAGAGACTGGGACATTATCAGAGAGAGAGAGAGACTGGGACATTATCAGAGAGAGAGACTGGGACATTATCAGAGAGAGAGAGAGACTGGGACATTATCAGAGAGAGAGACTGGGACATTATCAGAGAGAGAGAGAGACTGGGACATTATCAGAGAGAGAGACTGGGACATTATCAGAGAGAGAGAGAGACTGGGACATTATCAGAGAGAGAGACTGGGACATTATCAGAGAGAGAGAGAGACTGGGACACACTATCAGAGAGAGAGAGAGACTGGGACATTTTCAGAGAGAGAGAGAGACTGGGACATTATCAGAGAGAGAGAGAGACTGGGACATTATCAGAGAGAGAGAGTGGGACATTATCAGAGAGAGAAAGAGAGAGACTGTGACACATTATCAGAGAGAGAGAGAGACTGGGACATTTTCAGAGAGAGAGAGAGACTGGGACATTATCAGAGAGAGAGAGAGACTGGGACATTTTCAGAGAGAGAGAGAGACTGGGACATTATCAGAGAGAGAGAGAGAGAGAGTGGGACACATAGTATCAGAGAGAGCGAGAGAGAGAGAGACTGTGACACATTATCAGAGAGAGAGACTGGGACATTATCAGAGAGAGAGAGAGACTGGGAAATTTTCAGAGAGAGAGAGAGACTGGGACATTATCAGAGAGAGAGAGAGAGAGAGAGGGACACATAGTATCAGAGAGAGCGAGAGAGAGAGAGACTGTGACACATTATCAGAGAGAGAGACTGGGACATTATCAGAGAGAGAGAGAGACTGGGACATTTTCAGAGAGAGAGAGAGACTGGGACATTATCAGAGAGAGAGAGAGAGAGAGAGTGGGACACATAGTATCAGAGAGAGCGAGAGAGAGAGAGACTGTGACACATTATCAGAGAGAGAGACTGGGACATTATCAGAGAGAGAGAGACTGGGACATTATCAGAGAGAGAGACTGGGACATTATCAGAGAGAGAGAGAGACTGGGACACACTATCAGAGAGAGAGAGAGACTGGGACATTATCAGAGAGAGAGAGAGACTGGGACATTTTCAGAGAGAGAGAGAGACTGGGACATTATCAGAGAGAGAGAGAGACTGGGACATTATCAGAGAGAGAGAGAGAGAGAGTGGGACATTATCAGAGAGAGAAAGAGAGAGACTGTGACACATTATCAGAGAGAGAGAGAGACTGGGACATTTTCAGAGAGAGAGAGAGACTGGGACATTATCAGAGAGAGAGAGAGACTGGGACATTTTCAGCGAGAGAGAGAGACTGGGACATTATCAGAGAGAGAGAGAGAGAGAGTGGGACACATAGTATCAGAGAGAGAAAGAGAGAGACTGTGACACATTATCAGAGAGAGAGACTGGGACATTATCAGAGAGAGAGAGAGACTGGGACATTATCAGAGAGAGAGAGAGAGTGGGACACATAGTATCAGAGAGAGCGAGAGAGAGAGAGACTGTGACACATTATCAGAGAGAGAGACTGGGACATTATCAGAGAGAGAGAGAGAGAGAGTGGGACACATAGTATCAGAGAGAGCGAGAGAGAGAGAGACTGTGACACATTATCAGAGAGAGAGACTGGGACATTTTCAGAGAGAGAGAGAGACTGGGACATTATCAGAGAGAGAGAGAGAGAGAGTGGGACACATAGTATCAGAGAGAGAGAGAGAGAGAGACTGTGACACATTATCAGAGAGAGAGACTGGGACATTTTCAGAGAGAGAGAGAGACTGAGACACATTGTATCAGAGAGAGAGAGAGAGTGAGAGAGAGACTGAGACACATTGTATGAGAGAGACTGGGACACACTGTATCAGAGAGAGAGAGAGAGAGAGTGAGAGAGAGACTGAGACACATTGTATGAAAGATAGCGAGAGAGAGAGAGTGGGACACACTGTATCAGAGAGAGAGAGAGAGAGAGTGAGAGAGAGACTGAGACACATTGTATGAAAGATAGCGAGAGAGAGAGAGTGGGACACACTATCAGAGAGAGAGACTGGGACACACTGTATCAGAGAGAGAGAGAGAGAGTGAGAGAGAGACTGAGACACATTGTATGAAAGATAGCGAGAGAGAGAGAGTGGGACACACTATCAGAGAGAGAGACTGGGACACACTGTATCAGAGAGAGAGAGAGAGAGAGAGACTGGGACACACTGTATCAGAGAGAGAGAGAGAGACTGGGACACACTGTATCAGAGAGAGAGAGAGAGACTGGGACACACTATCAGAGAGAGAGAGACTGGGACACACTGTATCAGAGAGAGAGAGAGAGAGAGACTGCGACACACTATCAGAGAGAGAGAGAGAGAGACTGGGACACACTGTATCAGAGAGAGAGAGAGACTGGGACACATTGTATGAGAGAGAGAGAGAGAGAGAGAGAGACTGGGACACTATCAGAGAGAGAGAGAGAGAGACTGGGACACACTATCAGAGAAAGACAGAGAGAGAGTGAGAGAGAGACTGAGACACATTGTATGAGAGAGAGAGAGAGAGAGAGAGACTGGGACACTATCAGAGAGAGAGAGAGAGAGACTGGGACACACTATCAGAGAAAGACAGAGAGAGAGAGTGAGAGAGAGACTGAGACACATTGTATGAAAGAGAGAGAGAGACTGGGACACACTATCAGAGAAAGACAGAGAGAGAGTGAGAGAGAGACTGAGACACATTGTATGAAAGAGTGAGAGAGAGAGTGGGACACACTATCAGAGAGAGAGACTGGGACACACTGTATCAGAGAGAGAGAGAGAGACTGGGACACGCTGTATCAGAGCGAGAGAGAGAGAGACTGCGACACACTATCAGAGAGAGAGAGAGAGAGAGTGAGAGAGAGACTGAGTCACATTGTATGAAAGAGAGAGAGAGAGAGTGGGACACACTATCAGAAAGAGAGAGAGAGAGAGAGAGACTGGGACACACTTTAAGAGAGAGAGACTGGGACACTGTATCAGAGAGAGAGAGAGAGAGAGAATGGGACACATTGTATCAGAGGGAGAGAGAGAGAGAGAGAAAGACTGGGACTCACTGTATCAGAGAGAGAGAGAGAGTGACTGGAACACACTATCAGAGAGAAAGAGAGAGAGAGAGACTGAAACACATTGCACGAGAGAGAGAGAAAGACTGAGACACACTGTATCAGAGAGAGAGAGAGAGACTGAGACACATTGTATGAGAGAGACTGGTACACACTATATCAGAGAGAGAGAGAGAGAGAGTGGGGCACACTATCAGAGAGAGAGAGAGAGAGAGACTTGGGCATACTATCAGAGAGAGAGAGAGAGAGACTGGGTCATACTATCAGAGAAAGAGAGAGATAGAGTGAGAGAGAGACTGAGACACATTGTATGAAAGAGAGAGAGAGAGAATGGGACACACTATCAGAGAGAGAGACTGGGACACACTGTATCAGAGAGAGAGAGAGAGAGAGATTGGGACACATTATCAGGGAGAGCGAGAGAGAGACACTGGGACGCAATGTGTCAGAGAGAGAGAGAGAAAGAGAGACTGGGACACATTTTATGAGAGAGAGAGAGAGAGAGGGAGAGACTGGGGCACTATCAGAGAGAGAGAGAGAGAGACTGGGACACACTATCAGAGAAAGAGAGAGAGTGAGAGAGAGACTGAGACACATTGTATGAAAGACAGAGAGAGAGAGTGGGACACACTATCAGAGAGAGAGACTGGGACACACTGTATCAGAGAGAGAGAGAGAGAGACTGGGACACTATCAGAGAGAGAGAGAGAGAGACTGGGACACACTATCAGAGAAAGAGAGAGAGTGAGAGAGAGACTGAGACATATTGTATGAAAAAGAGAGAGAGAGAGACTGGGACACACTGTCAGAGAGAGAGACTGTGACACAATATCAGAGAGAGAGAGAGAGAGAGACTGGGACATTATCAGAGAGAGAGAGAGACTGGGACATTATCAGAGAGAGAGAGAGACTGGGACATTATCAGAGAGAGAGAGAGAGAGACTGGGACATTTTCAGAGAGAGAGAGAGAGACTGGGACATTATCAGAGAGAGAGAGAGACTGGGACATTATCAGAGAGAGAGAGAGACTGGGACATTATCAGAGAGAGAGAGACTGGGACATTATCAGAGAGAGAGAGAGACTGGGACATTATCAGAGAGAGAGAGAGACTGGGACATTATCAGAGAGAGAGAGAGACTGGGACATTATCAGAGAGAGAGAGAGAGAGACTGGGACACACTATCAGAGAGAGAGAGAGACTGGGACATTATCAGAGAGAGAGAGAGACTGGGACACACTATCAGAGAGAGAGAGAGACTGGGACATTATCAGAGAGAGAGAGAGACTGGGACATTATCAGAGAGAGAGAGAGACTGGGACATTATCAGAGAGAGAGAGACTGGGACATTATCAGAGAGAGAGAGAGACTGGGACATTATCAGAGAGAGAGAGAGAGAGTGGGACACATTATCAGAGAGAGAGAGAGACTGGGACATTATCAGAGAGAGAGAAAGACTGGGACATTATCAGAGAGAGAGAGAGACTGGGAAATTTTCAGAGAGAGAGAGAGACTGGGACATTATCAGAGAGAGAGAGAGAGAGGGATACATAGTATCAGAGAGAGCGAGAGAGAGAGAGAGTGGGACATTATCAGAGAGAGAGAGAGACTGGGACATTATCAGAGAGAGAGAGAGACTGGGACATTATCAGAGAGAGAGAGAGACTGGGACATTATCAGAGAGAGAGAGAGAGACTGGGACATTATCAGAGAGAGAGAGAGACTGGGACACACTATCAGAGAGAGAGAGAGAGACTGGGACATTATCAGAGAGAGAGAGAGACTGGGACACACTATCAGAGAGAGAGAGAGACTGGGACACACTATCAGAGAGAGAGAGAGACTGGGACATTATCAGAGAGAGAGAGAGACTGGGACATTATCAGAGAGAGAGAGACTGGGACACACTATCAGAGAGAGAGAGAGACTGGGACCTTATCAGAGAGAGAGAGAGACTGGGACATTATCAGAGAGAGAGAGAGACTGGGACACACTATCAGAGAGAGAGACTGGGACATTATCAGAGAGAGAGAGAGAGACTGGGACATTATCAGAGAGAGAGAGAGACTGGGACATTATCAGAGAGAGAGAGAGACTGGGACACACTATCAGAGAGAGAGAGAGAGACTGGGACACACTATCAGAGAGAGAGAGAGACTGGGACATTATCAGAGAGAGAGAGAGACTGGGACACACTATCAGAGAGAGAGAGAGACTAGGACACACTATCAGAGAGAGAGACTGGGACATTATCAGAGAGAGAGAGAGACTGGGACACACTATCAGAGAGAGAGACTGGGACATTATCAGAGAGAGAGAGAGACTGGGACATTATCAGAGAGAGAGAGAGACTGGGACATTATCAGAGAGAGAGAGAGACTGGGACATTATCAGAGAGAGAGACTGGGACATTATCAGAGAGAGAGAGAGACTGGGACATTATCAGAGAGAGAGAGAGACTGGGACATTATCAGAGAGAGAGAGACTGGGACACACTATCAGAGAGAGAGAGAGACTGGGACATTATCAGAGAGAGAGAGACTGGGACACACTATCAGAGAGAGAGAGAGACTGGGACATTATCAGAGAGAGAGAGAGAGAGAGACTGGGACATTATCAGAGAGAGAGAGAGACTGGGATATTATCAGAGAGAGAGACTGGGACATTATCAGAGAGAGAGAGACTGGGACATTATCAGAGAGAGAGAGAGACTGGGACATTATCAGAGAGAGAGAGAGACTGGGACATTATCAGAGAGAGAGAGAGACTGGGACATTATCAGAGAGAGAGAGAGACTGGGACATTATCAGAGAGAGAGAGAGACTGGGACATTATCAGAGAGAGAGAGAGACTGGGACACACTATCAGAGAGAGACACTGGGACATTATCAGAGAGAGAGAGAGACTGGGACATTATCAGAGAGAGAGAGAGACTGGGACATTATCAGAGAGAGAGAGAGACTGGGACATTATCAGAGAGAGAGAGAGACTGGGACATTTTCAGAGAGAGAGACTGGGACATTATCAGAGAGAGAGAGAGACTGGGACATTATCAGAGAGAGAGAGAGACTGGGACATTATCAGAGAGAGAGAGAGACTGGGACATTATCAGAGAGAGAGAGAGACTGGGACATTATCAGAGAGAGAGAGAGACTGGGACATTATCAGAGAGAGAGACTGGGACATTATCAGAGAGAGAGAGAGACTGGGACATTATCA
Source organism: Pristiophorus japonicus (assembly GCF_044704955.1). Taxonomy (NCBI): domain Eukaryota; kingdom Metazoa; phylum Chordata; class Chondrichthyes; family Pristiophoridae; genus Pristiophorus; species Pristiophorus japonicus. The sequence continues at coordinate 67,717 of NW_027252428.1, forward strand.
GAGAGAGAGAGAGACTGGGACATTATCAGAGAGAGAGACTGGGACATTATCAGAGAGAGAGAGAGACTGGGACATTATCAGAGAGAGAGAGAGACTGGGACATTATCAGAGAGAGAGACTGGGACATTATCAGAGAGAGAGACTGGGACATTATCAGAGAGAGAGAGAGACTGGGACATTATCAGAGAGAGAGACTGGGACATTATCAGAGAGAGAGAGAGACTGGGACATTATCAGAGAGAGAGAGAGACTGGGACATTATCAGAGAGCGAGAGAGACTGGGACATTATCAGAGAGAGAGAGAGACTGGGACACACTATCAGGGAGAGAGACTGTGACACAATATCAGAGAGAGAGAGAGACTGGGACACACTATCAGAGAGAGAGACTGGGACATTATCAGAGAGAGAGAGAGACTGGGACATTATCAGAGAGAGAGAGAGACTGGGACACACTATCAGGGAGAGAGAGAGAGACTGGGACATTATCAGAGAGAGAGAGAGACTGGGACACACTATCAGGGAGAGAGACTGTGACACAATATCAGAGAGAGAGAGAGACTGGGACACACTATTAGAGAGAGAGACTGGGACATTATCAGAGAGAGAGAGAGACTGGGACACACTATCAGAGAGAGAGACTGGGACATTATCAGAGAGAGAGAGAGACTGGGACACACTATCAGAGAGAGAGACTGGGACATTATCAGAGAGAGAGAGAGACTGGGACACACTATCAGAGAGAGAGACTGGGACATTATCAGAGAGAGAGAGAGACTGGGACATTATCAGAGAGAGAGAGAGACTGGGACACTATCAGAGAGAGAGAGAGACTGGGACATTATCAGAGAGAGAGAGAGACTGGGACATTATCAGAGAGAGAGAGAGAGAGAGAGGGACATTATCAGAGAGAGAGAGAGACTGGGACATTATCAGAGAGAGAGAGAGACTGGGACATTATCAGAGAGAGAGAGAGACTGGGACATTATCAGAGAGAGAGAGAGAGAGTGGGACACACTATCAGAGAGAGAGAGAGACTGGGACATTATCAGAGAGAGAGAGAGAGAGACTGGGACATTATCAGAGAGAGAGAGAGAGAGACTGGGACATTATCAGAGAGAGAGAGAGACTGGGACATTATCAGAGAGAGAGAGAGAGAGACTGGGACATTATCAGAGAGAGAGACTGGGACATTATCAGAGAGAGAGAGGGACTGGGACATTATCAGAGAGAGAGAGAGACTGGGACATTATCAGAGAGAGAGAGACTGGGACATTATCAGAGAGAGAGAGAGACTGGGACACACTATCAGAGAGAGAGAGAGAGAGACTGGGACACACTATCAGAGAGAGAGAGAGACTAGGACACACTATCAGAGAGAGAGACTGGGACATTATCAGAGAGAGAGAGAGACTGGGACACACTATCAGAGAGAGAGACTGGGACATTATCAGAGAGAGAGAGAGACTGGGACATTATCAGAGAGAGAGAGAGAGACTGGGACATTATCAGAGAGAGAGAGAGACTGGGACATTATCAGAGAGAGAGACTGGGACATTATCAGAGAGAGAGAGAGACTGGGACATTATCAGAGAGAGAGAGAGACTGGGACATTATCAGAGAGAGAGAGAGACTGGGACACACTATCAGAGAGAGAGAGAGACTGGGACATTATCAGAGAGAGAGAGAGACTGGGACATTATCAGAGAGAGAGAGAGACTGGGACATTATCAGAGAGAGAGAGAGAGAGAGACTGGGACATTATCAGAGAGAGAGAGAGACTGGGATATTATCAGAGAGAGAGACTGGGACATTATCAGAGAGAGAGAGAGACTGGGACATTATCAGAGAGAGAGAGAGACTGGGACATTATCAGAGAGAGAGAGAGACTGGGACATTATCAGAGAGAGAGAGAGACTGGGACATTATCAGAGAGAGAGAGAGACTGGGACATTATCAGAGAGGGAGAGAGACTGGGACATTATCAGAGAGAGAGAGAGACTGGGACACACTATCAGAGAGAGAGACTGGGACATTATCAGAGAGAGAGAGAGACTGGGACATTATCAGAGAGAGAGAGAGACTGGGACATTTTCAGAGAGAGAGAGAGACTGGGACATTATCAGAGAGAGAGAGAGACTGGGACATTTTCAGAGAGAGAGAGAGACTGGGACATTATCAGAGAGAGAGAGAGAGAGAGTGGGACACATAGTATCAGAGAGAGCGAGAGAGAGAGACTGTGACACATTATCAGAGAGAGAGACTGGGACATTATCAGAGAGAGAGAGAGACTGGGAAATTTTCAGAGAGAGAGAGAGACTGGGACATTATCAGAGAGAGAGAGAGAGAGAGAGGGACACATCGTATCAGAGAGAGCGAGAGAGAGAGAGACTGTGACACATTATCAGAGAGAGAGACTGGGACATTATCAGAGAGAGAGAGAGACTGGGACATTTTCAGAGAGAGAGAGAGAGAGAGAGTGGGACACATAGTATCAGAGAGAGCGAGAGAGAGAGAGACTGTGACACATTATCAGAGAGAGAGACTGGGACATTATCAGAGAGAGAGAGAGACTGGGACATTATCAGAGAGAGAGACTGGGACATTATCAGAGAGAGAGAGAGACTGGGACACACTATCAGAGAGAGAGAGAGACTGGGACATTATCAGAGAGAGAGAGAGACTGGGACATTTTCAGAGAGAGAGAGAGACTGGGACATTATCAGAGAGAGAGAGAGACTGGGACATTATCAGAGAGAGAGAGAGAGAGAGTGGGACATTATCAGAGAGAGAAAGAGAGAGACTGTGACACATTATCAGAGAGAGAGAGAGACTGGGACATTTTCAGAGAGAGAGAGAGACTGGGACATTATCAGAGAGAGAGAGAGACTGGGACATTTTCAGCGAGAGAGAGAGACTGGGACATTATCAGAGAGAGAGAGAGAGAGAGTGGGACACATAGTATCAGAGAGAGAAAGAGAGAGACTGTGACACATTATCAGAGAGAGAGACTGGGACATTATCAGAGAGAGAGAGAGACTGGGACATTATCAGAGAGAGAGAGAGAGAGAGTGGGACACATAGTATCAGAGAGAGCGAGAGAGAGAGAGACTGTGACACATTATCAGAGAGAGAGACTGGGACATTATCAGAGAGAGAGAGAGAGAGAGTGGGACACATAGTATCAGAGAGAGCGAGAGAGAGAGAGACTGTGACACATTATCAGAGAGAGAGACTGGGACATTTTCAGAGAGAGAGAGAGACTGGGACATTATCAGAGAGAGAGAGAGAGAGAGTGGGACACATAGTATCAGAGAGAGAGAGAGAGAGAGACTGTGACACATTATCAGAGAGAGAGACTGGGACATTTTCAGAGAGAGAGAGAGACTGAGACACATTGTATCAGAGAGAGAGAGAGAGTGAGAGAGAGACTGAGACACATTGTATGAGAGAGACTGGGACACACTGTATCAGAGAGAGAGAGAGAGAGAGTGAGAGAGAGACTGAGACACATTGTATGAAAGATAGCGAGAGAGAGAGAGTGGGACACACTGTATCAGAGAGAGAGAGAGAGAGAGAGTGAGAGAGAGACTGAGACACATTGTATGAAAGATAGCGAGAGAGAGAGAGTGGGACACACTATCAGAGAGAGAGACTGGGACACACTGTATCAGAGAGAGAGAGAGAGAGAGAGTGAGAGAGAGACTGAGACACATTGTATGAAAGATAGCGAGAGAGAGAGAGTGGGACACACTATCAGAGAGAGAGACTGGGACACACTGTATCAGAGAGAGAGAGAGAGAGAGAGACTGGGACACACTGTATCAGAGAGAGAGAGAGAGACTGGGACACACTGTATCAGAGAGAGAGAGAGAGACTGGGACACACTATCAGAGAGAGAGAGAGAGACTGGGACACACTGTATCAGAGAGAGAGAGAGAGAGACTGCGACACACTATCAGAGAGAGAGAGAGAGAGACTGGGACACACTGTATCAGAGAGAGAGAGAGACTGGGACACATTGTATGAGAGAGAGAGAGAGAGAGAGAGAGACTGGGACACTATCAGAGAGAGAGAGAGAGAGAGACTGGGACACACTATCAGAGAAAGACAGAGAGAGAGTGAGAGAGAGACTGAGACACATTGTATGAGAGAGAGAGAGAGAGAGAGAGAGACTGGGACACTATCAGAGAGAGAGAGAGAGAGAGACTGGGACACACTATCAGAGAAAGACAGAGAGAGAGAGTGAGAGAGAGACTGAGACACATTGTATGAAAGAGAGAGAGAGACTGGGACACACTATCAGAGAAAGACAGAGAGAGAGTGAGAGAGAGACTGAGACACATTGTATGAAAGAGTGAGAGAGAGAGTGGGACACACTATCAGAGAGAGAGACTGGGACACACTGTATCAGAGAGAGAGAGAGAGACTGGGACACGCTGTATCAGAGCGAGAGAGAGAGAGACTGCGACACACTATCAGAGAGAGAGAGAGAGAGTGAGAGAGAGACTGAGTCACATTGTATGAAAGAGAGAGAGAGAGAGTGGGACACACTATCAGAAAGAGAGAGAGAGAGAGAGAGACTGGGACACACTTTAAGAGAGAGAGACTGGGACACTGTATCAGAGAGAGAGAGAGAGAGAGAATGGGACACATTGTATCAGAGGGAGAGAGAGAGAGAGAGAAAGACTGGGACTCACTGTATCAGAGAGAGAGAGAGAGTGACTGGAACACACTATCAGAGAGAAAGAGAGAGAGAGAGACTGAAACACATTGCACGAGAGAGAGAGAAAGACTGAGACACACTGTATCAGAGAGAGAGAGAGAGACTGAGACACATTGTATGAGAGAGACTGGTACACACTATATCAGAGAGAGAGAGAGAGAGAGTGGGGCACACTATCAGAGAGAGAGAGAGAGAGAGACTTGGGCATACTATCAGAGAGAGAGAGAGAGAGACTGGGTCATACTATCAGAGAAAGAGAGAGATAGAGTGAGAGAGAGACTGAGACACATTGTATGAAAGAGAGAGAGAGAGAATGGGACACACTATCAGAGAGAGAGACTGGGACACACTGTATCAGAGAGAGAGAGAGAGAGAGATTGGGACACACTATCAGGGAGAGCGAGAGAGAGACACTGGGACGCAATGTGTCAGAGAGAGAGAGAGAAAGAGAGACTGGGACACATTTTATGAGAGAGAGAGAGAGAGAGGGAGAGACTGGGGCACTATCAGAGAGAGAGAGAGAGAGACTGGGACACACTATCAGAGAAAGAGAGAGAGTGAGAGAGAGACTGAGACACATTGTATGAAAGAGAGAGAGAGAGAGTGGGACACACTATCAGAGAGAGAGACTGGGACACACTGTATCAGAGAGAGAGAGAGAGAGACTGGGACACTATCAGAGAGAGAGAGAGAGAGACTGGGACACACTATCAGAGAAAGAGAGAGAGTGAGAGAGAGACTGAGACACATTGTATGAAAGAGAGAGAGAGAGAGACTGGGACACACTGTCAGAGAGAGAGACTGTGACACAATATCAGAGAGAGAGAGAGAGAGAGACTGGGACATTATCAGAGAGAGAGAGAGACTGGGACATTATCAGAGAGAGAGAGAGACTGGGACATTATCAGAGAGAGAGAGAGACTGGGACATTATCAGAGAGAGAGAGAGACTGGGACATTATCAGAGAGAGAGAGAGACTGGGACATTATCAGAGAGAGAGAGAGAGACTGGGACATTATCAGAGAGAGAGAGAGACTGGGACACACTATCAGAGAGAGAGAGAGAGACTGGGACATTATCAGAGAGAGAGAGAGACTGGGACATTATCAGAGAGAGAGAGAGACTGGGACATTATCAGAGAGAGAGAGAGACTGGGACATTATCAGAGAGAGAGAGAGACTGGGCCATTATCAGAGAGAGAGAGAGACTGGGACATTATCAGAGAGAGAGAGAGACTGGGACATTATCAGAGAGAGAGAGAGACTGGGACATTATCAGAGAGAGAGAGAGACTGGGACATTATCAGAGAGAGAGAGAGAGACTGGGACATTATCAGAGAGAGAGAGACTGGGACATTATCAGAGAGAGAGAGAGACTGGGACATTATCAGAGAGAGAGAGACTGGGACATTATCAGAGAGAGAGAGAGACTGGGACACACTATCAGAGAGAGAGAGAGACTGGGACATTATCAGAGAGAGAGAGAGAGAGAGACTGGGACATTATCAGAGAGAGAGAGAGACTGGGACACACTATCAGAGAGAGAGAGAGAGACTGGGACATTATCAGAGAGAGAGAGAGAGACTGGGACATTATCAGAGAGAGAGAGAGACTGGGACATTATCAGAGAGAGAGAGAGACTGGGACATTATCAGAGAGAGAGAGAGAGAGACTGGGACACACTGTCAGAGAGAGAGACTGTGACACAATATCAGAGAGAGAGAGAGAGAGAGACTGGGACATTATCAGAGAGAGAGAGAGACTGGGACATTATCAGAGAGAGAGAGAGACTGGGACATTATCAGAGAGAGAGAGAGACTGGGACATTATCAGAGAGAGAGAGAGAGAGACTGGGACATTTTCAGAGAGAGAGAGAGAGACTGGGACATTATCAGAGAGAGAGAGAGACTGGGACATTATCAGAGAGAGAGAGAGACTGGGACATTATCAGAGAGAGAGAGACTGGGACATTATCAGAGAGAGAGAGAGACTGGGACATTATCAGAGAGAGAGAGAGACTGGGACATTATCAGAGAGAGAGAGAGACTGGGACATTATCAGAGAGAGAGAGAGAGAGACTGGGACACACTATCAGAGAGAGAGAGAGACTGGGACATTATCAGAGAGAGAGAGAGACTGGGACACACTATCAGAGAGAGAGAGAGACTGGGACATTATCAGAGAGAGAGAGAGACTGGGACATTATCAGAGAGAGAGAGAGACTGGGACATTATCAGAGAGAGAGAGAGACTGAGACATTATCAGAGAGAGAGAGAGACTGGGACATTATCAGAGAGAGAGAGACTGGGACATTATCAGAGAGAGAGAGAGACTGGGACATTATCAGAGAGAGAGAGAGAGAGAGTGGGACACATTATCAGAGAGAGAGAGAGACTGGGACATTATCAGAGAGAGAGAGAGACTGGGACATTATCAGAGAGAGAGAGAGACTGGGACACATTATCAGAAAGAGAGAGAGAGAGAGAGTGGGACATTATCAGAGAGAGAGAGAGACTGGGACATTATCAGAGAGAGAGAGAGACTGGGACATTATCAGAGAGAGAGAGAGACTGGGACATTATCAGAGAGAGAGAGAGACTGGGACATTATCAGAGAGAGAGAGAGAGACTGGGACATTATCAGAGAGAGAGAGAGACTGGGACACACTATCAGAGAGAGAGAGAGAGACTGGGACATTATCAGAGAGAGAGAGAGACTGGGACACACTATCAGAGAGAGAGAGAGACTGGGACACACTATCAGAGAGAGAGAGAGACTGGGACATTATCAGAGAGAGAGAGAGACTGGGACATTATCAGAGAGAGAGAGACTGGGACACACTATCAGAGAGAGAGAGAGACTGGGACCTTATCAGAGAGAGAGAGAGACTGGGACATTATCAGAGAGAGAGAGAGACTGGGACACACTATCAGAGAGAGAGACTGGGACATTATCAGAGAGAGAGAGAGAGACTGGGACATTATCAGAGAGAGAGAGAGACTGGGACATTATCAGAGAGAGAGAGAGACTGGGACACACTATCAGAGAGAGAGAGAGACTGGGACACACTATCAGAGAGAGAGAGAGACTGGGACATTATCAGAGAGAGAGAGAGACTGGGACACACTATCAGAGAGAGAGAGAGACTAGGACACACTATCAGAGAGAGAGACTGGGACATTATCAGAGAGAGAGAGAGACTGGGACACACTATCAGAGAGAGAGACTGGGACATTATCAGAGAGAGAGAGAGACTGGGACATTATCAGAGAGAGAGAGAGAGACTGGGACATTATCAGAGAGAGAGAGAGACTGGGACATTATCAGAGAGAGAGACTGGGACATTATCAGAGAGAGAGAGAGACTGGGACATTATCAGAGAGAGAGAGAGACTGGGACATTATCAGAGAGAGAGAGAGACTGGGACACACTATCAGAGAGAGAGAGAGACTGGGACATTATCAGAGAGAGAGAGAGACTGGGACACACTATCAGAGAGAGAGAGAGACTGGGACATTATCAGAGAGAGAGAGAGAGAGAGACTGGGACATTATCAGAGAGAGAGAGAGACTGGGATATTATCAGAGAGAGAGACTGGGACATTATCAGAGAGAGAGAGAGACTGGGACATTATCAGAGAGAGAGAGAGACTGGGACATTATCAGAGAGAGAGAGAGACTGGGACATTATCAGAGAGAGAGAGAGACTGGGACATTATCAGAGAGAGAGAGAGACTGGGACATTATCAGAGAGAGAGAGAGACTGGGACACACTATCAGAGAGAGAGACTGGGACATTATCAGAGAGAGAGAGAGACTGGGACATTATCAGAGAGAGAGAGAGACTGGGACATTATCAGAGAGAGAGAGAGACTGGGACATTATCAGAGAGAGAGAGAGACTGGGACATTTTCAGAGAGAGAGACTGGGACATTATCAGAGAGAGAGAGAGACTGGGACATTATCAGAGAGAGAGAGAGACTGGGACATTATCAGAGAGAGAGAGAGACTGGGACATTATCAGAGAGAGAGAGAGACTGGGACATTATCAGAGAGAGAGACTGGGACATTATCAGAGAGAGAGAGAGACTGGGACATTATCAGAGAGAGAGAGAGACTGGGACATTATCAGAGAGAGAGACTGGGACATTATCAGAGAGAGAGAGAGACTGGGACATTATCAGAGAGAGAGAGAGACTGGGACATTATCAGAGAGAGAGACTGGGACATTATCAGAGAGAGAGACTGGGACATTATCAGAGAGAGAGAGAGACTGGGACATTATCAGAGAGAGAGACTGGGACATTATCAGAGAGAGAGAGAGACTGGGACATTATCAGAGAGAGAGAGAGACTGGGACATTATCAGAGAGAGAGAGAGACTGGGACATTATCAGAGAGAGAGAGAGACTGGGACACACTATCAGGGAGAGAGACTGTGACACAATATCAGAGAGAGAGAGAGACTGGGACACACTATCAGAGAGAGAGACTGGGACATTATCAGAGAGAGAGAGAGACTGGGACATTATCAGAGAGAGAGAGAGACTGGGACACACTATCAGGGAGAGAGAGAGAGACTGGGACATTATCAGAGAGAGAGAGAGACTGGGACACACTATCAGGGAGAGAGACTGTGACACAATATCAGAGAGAGAGAGAGACTGGGACACACTATTAGAGAGAGAGACTGGGACATTATCAGAGAGAGAGAGAGACTGGGACACACTATCAGAGAGAGAGACTGGGACATTATCAGAGAGAGAGAGAGACTGGGACACACTATCAGAGAGAGAGACTGGGACATTATCAGAGAGAGAGAGAGACTGGGACATTATCAGAGAGAGAGAGAGAGACTGGGACATTATCAGAGAGAGAGAGAGACTGGGACACACTATCAGAGAGAGAGAGAGAGACTGGGACATTATCAGAGAGAGAGAGAGACTGGGACACACTATCAGAGAGAGAGAGAGACTGGGACACACTATCAGAGAGAGAGAGAGACTGGGACATTATCAGAGAGAGAGAGAGACTGGGACATTATCAGAGAGAGAGAGACTGGGACACACTATCAGAGAGAGAGAGAGACTGGGACCTTATCAGAGAGAGAGAGAGACTGGGACATTATCAGAGAGAGAGAGAGACTGGGACACACTATCAGAGAGAGAGACTGGGACATTATCAGAGAGAGAGAGAGAGACTGGGACATTATCAGAGAGAGAGAGAGACTGGGACATTATCAGAGAGAGAGAGAGACTGGGACACACTATCAGAGAGAGAGAGAGACTGGGACACACTATCAGAGAGAGAGAGAGACTGGGACATTATCAGAGAGAGAGAGAGACTGGGACACACTATCAGAGAGAGAGAGAGACTAGGACACACTATCAGAGAGAGAGACTGGGACATTATCAGAGAGAGAGAGAGACTGGGACACACTATCAGAGAGAGAGACTGGGACATTATCAGAGAGAGAGAGAGACTGGGACATTATCAGAGAGAGAGAGAGAGACTGGGACATTATCAGAGAGAGAGAGAGACTGGGACATTATCAGAGAGAGAGACTGGGACATTATCAGAGAGAGAGAGAGACTGGGACATTATCAGAGAGAGAGAGAGACTGGGACATTATCAGAGAGAGAGAGAGACTGGGACACACTATCAGAGAGAGAGAGAGACTGGGACATTATCAGAGAGAGAGAGAGACTGGGACACACTATCAGAGAGAGAGAGAGACTGGGACATTATCAGAGAGAGAGAGAGAGAGAGACTGGGACATTATCAGAGAGAGAGAGAGACTGGGATATTATCAGAGAGAGAGACTGGGACATTATCAGAGAGAGAGAGAGACTGGGACATTATCAGAGAGAGAGAGAGACTGGGACATTATCAGAGAGAGAGAGAGACTGGGACATTATCAGAGAGAGAGAGAGACTGGGACATTATCAGAGAGAGAGAGAGACTGGGACATTATCAGAGAGAGAGAGAGACTGGGACACACTATCAGAGAGAGAGACTGGGACATTATCAGAGAGAGAGAGAGACTGGGACATTATCAGAGAGAGAGAGAGACTGGGACATTATCAGAGAGAGAGAGAGACTGGGACATTATCAGAGAGAGAGAGAGACTGGGACATTTTCAGAGAGAGAGACTGGGACATTATCAGAGAGAGAGAGAGACTGGGACATTATCAGAGAGAGAGAGAGACTGGGACATTATCAGAGAGAGAGAGAGACTGGGACATTATCAGAGAGAGAGAGAGACTGGGACATTATCAGAGAGAGAGACTGGGACATTATCAGAGAGAGAGAGAGACTGGGACATTATCAGAGAGAGAGAGAGACTGGGACATTATCAGAGAGAGAGACTGGGACATTATCAGAGAGAGAGAGAGACTGGGACATTATCAGAGAGAGAGAGAGACTGGGACATTATCAGAGAGAGAGACTGGGACATTATCAGAGAGAGAGACTGGGACATTATCAGAGAGAGAGAGAGACTGGGACATTATCAGAGAGAGAGACTGGGACATTATCAGAGAGAGAGAGAGACTGGGACATTATCAGAGAGAGAGAGAGACTGGGACATTATCAGAGAGAGAGAGAGACTGGGACATTATCAGAGAGAGAGAGAGACTGGGACACACTATCAGGGAGAGAGACTGTGACACAATATCAGAGAGAGAGAGAGACTGGGACACACTATCAGAGAGAGAGACTGGGACATTATCAGAGAGAGAGAGAGACTGGGACATTATCAGAGAGAGAGAGAGACTGGGACACACTATCAGGGAGAGAGAGAGAGACTGGGACATTATCAGAGAGAGAGAGAGACTGGGACACACTATCAGGGAGAGAGACTGTGACACAATATCAGAGAGAGAGAGAGACTGGGACACACTATTAGAGAGAGAGACTGGGACATTATCAGAGAGAGAGAGAGACTGGGACACACTATCAGAGAGAGAGACTGGGACATTATCAGAGAGAGAGAGAGACTGGGACACACTATCAGAGAGAGAGACTGGGACATTATCAGAGAGAGAGAGAGACTGGGACACACTATCAGAGAGAGAGACTGGGACATTATCAGAGAGAGAGAGAGACTGGGACATTATCAGAGAGAGAGAGAGAGACTGGGACATTATCAGAGAGAGAGAGAGACTGGGACATTATCAGAGAGAGAGAGAGACTGGGACATTATCAGAGAGAGAGAGAGAGAGAGAGGGACATTATCAGAGAGAGAGAGAGACTGGGACATTATCAGAGAGAGAGAGAGACTGGGACATTATCAGAGAGAGAGAGAGACTGGGACATTATCAGAGAGAGAGAGAGAGAGAGAGTGGGACACACTATCAGAGAGAGAGAGAGACTGGGACATTATCAGAGAGAGAGAGAGAGAGACTGGGACATTATCAGAGAGAGAGAGAGAGAGACTGGGACATTATCAGAGAGAGAGAGAGACTGGGACATTATCAGAGAGAGAGAGAGAGAGACTGGGACATTATCAGAGAGAGAGACTGGGACATTATCAGAGAGAGAGAGAGACTGGGACATTATCAGAGAGAGAGAGAGAGACTGGGACATTATCAGAGAGAGAGAGACTGGGACATTATCAGAGAGAGAGAGAGACTGGGACACACTATCAGAGAGAGAGAGAGAGACTGGGACACACTATCAGAGAGAGAGAGAGACTGGGACATTATCAGAGAGAGAGAGAGACTGGGACACACTATCAGAGAGAGAGAGAGACTAGGACACACTATCAGAGAGAGAGACTGGGACATTATCAGAGAGAGAGAGAGACTGGGACACACTATCAGAGAGAGAGACTGGGACATTATCAGAGAGAGAGAGAGACTGGGACATTATCAGAGAGAGAGAGAGAGACTGGGACATTATCAGAGAGAGAGAGAGACTGGGACATTATCAGAGAGAGAGACTGGGACATTATCAGAGAGAGAGAGAGACTGGGACATTATCAGAGAGAGAGAGAGACTGGGACATTATCAGAGAGAGAGAGAGACTGGGACACACTATCAGAGAGAGAGAGAGACTGGGACATTATCAGAGAGAGAGAGAGACTGGGACACACTATCAGAGAGAGAGAGAGAGACTGGGACATTATCAGAGAGAGAGAGAGAGACAGACTGGGACATTATCAGAGAGAGAGAGAGACTGGGACATTATCAGAGAGAGAGAGAGAGAGAGTGGGACATTATCAGAGAGAGAGAGAGACTGGGACATTATCAGAGAGAGAGAGAGAGACTGGGACATTATCAGAGAGAGAGAGAGACTGGGACATTATCAGAGAGAGAGAGAGACTGGGACATTATCAGAGAGAGAGAGAGACTGGGACATTATCAGAGAGAGAGAGAGACTGGGACATTATCAGAGAGAGAGAGAGACTGGGACACACTATCAGAGAGAGAGACTGGGACATTATCAGAGAGAGAGAGAGACTGGGACATTATCAGAGAGAGAGAGAGACTGGGACATTATCAGAGAGAGAGAGAGACTGGGACATTATCAGAGAGAGAGAGAGACTGGGACATTTTCAGAGAGAGAGACTGGGACATTATCAGAGAGAGAGAGAGACTGGGACATTATCAGAGAGAGAGAGAGACTGGGACATTATCTGAGAGTGAGAGAGACTGGGACATTATCAGAGAGAGAGAGAGACTGGGACATTATCAGAGAGAGAGAGAGACTGGGACATTATCAGAGAGAGAGAGACTGGGACATTATCAGAGAGAGAGAGAGACTGGGACATTATCAGAGAGAGAGAGAGACTGGGACATTATCAGAGAGAGAGACTGGGACATTATCAGAGAGAGAGAGAGACTGGGACATTATCAGAGAGAGAGAGAGACTGGGACATTATCAGAGAGTGAGACTGGGACATTATCAGAGAGAGAGACTGGGACATTATCAGAGAGAGAGAGAGACTGGGACATTATCAGAGAGAGAGACTGGGACATTATCAGAGAGAGAGAGAGACTGGGACATTATCAGAGAGAGAGAGAGACTGGGACATTATCAGAGAGAGAGAGAGACTGGGACATTATCAGAGAGAGAGAGAGACTGGGACACACTATCAGGGAGAGAGACTGTGACACAATATCAGAGAGAGAGAGAGACTGGGACACACTATCAGAGAGAGAGACTGGGACATTATCAGAGAGAGAGAGAGACTGGGACATTATCAGAGAGAGAGAGAGACTGGGACACACTATCAGGGAGAGAGAGAGAGACTGGGACATTATTAGAGGGAGAGAGAGACTGGGACACACTATCAGGGAGAGAGACTGTGACACAATATCAGAGAGAGAGAGAGACTGGGACACACTATTAGAGAGAGAGACTGGGACATTATCAGAGAGAGAGAGAGACTGGGACACACTATCAGAGAGAGAGACTGGGACATTATCAGAGAGAGAGAGAGACTGGGACACACTATCAGAGAGAGAGACTGGGACATTATCAGAGAGAGAGAGAGACTGGGACACACTATCAGAGAGAGAGACTGGGACATTATCAGAGAGAGAGAGAGACTGGGACATTATCAGAGAGAGAGAGAGACTGGGACATTATCAGAGAGAGAGAGAGACTGGGACATTATCAGAGAGAGAGAGAGACTGGGACATTATCAGAGAGAGAGAGAGAGAGACTGGGACATTATCAGAGAGAGAGAGAGACTGGGACACACTATCAGAGAGAGAGAGAGAGACTGGGACATTATCAGAGAGAGAGAGAGAGACTGGGACATTATCACAGAGAGAGAGAGACTGGGACATTATCAGAGAGAGAGAGAGACTGGGACACACTATCAGGGAGAGAGAGAGAGACTGGGACATTATCAGAGAGAGAGAGAGACTGGACACACTATCAGGGAGAGAGACTGTGACACAATATCAGGAGAGAGAGAGACTGGGACACACTATTAGAGAGAGAGACTGGGACATTATCAGAGAGAGAGAGAGACTGGGACACACTATCAGAGAGAGAGACTGGGACATTATCAGAGAGAGAGAGAGACTGGGACACACTATCAGAGAGAGAGACTGGGACATTATCAGAGAGAGAGAGAGACTGGGACACACTATCAGAGAGAGAGACTGGGACATTATCAGAGAGAGAGAGAGACTGGGACATTATCAGAGAGAGAGAGAGAGACTGGGACATTATCAGAGAGAGAGAGAGACTGGGACATTATCAGAGAGAGAGAGAGACTGGGACATTATCAGAGAGAGAGAGAGACTGGGACATTATCAGAGAGAGAGAGAGAGAGAGAGTGGGACACACTATCAGAGAGAGAGAGAGACTGGGACATTATCAGAGAGAGAGAGAGAGAGACTGGGACATTATCAGAGAGAGAGAGAGAGAGACTGGGACATTATCAGAGAGAGAGAGAGACTGGGACATTATCAGAGAGAGAGAGAGAGAGACTGGGACATTATCAGAGAGAGAGACTGGGACATTATCAGAGAGAGAGAGAGACTGGGACATTATCAGAGAGAGAGAGAGAGAGACTGGGACATTATCAGAGAGAGAGAGACTGGGACATTATCAGAGAGAGAGAGAGACTGGGACACACTATCAGAGAGAGAGAGAGAGACTGGGACACACTATCAGAGAGAGAGAGAGACTGGGACATTATCAGAGAGAGAGAGAGACTGGGACACACTATCAGAGAGAGAGAGAGACTAGGACACACTATCAGAGAGAGAGACTGGGACATTATCAGAGAGAGAGAGAGACTGGGACACACTATCAGAGAGAGAGACTGGGACATTATCAGAGAGAGAGAGAGACTGGGACATTATCAGAGAGAGAGAGAGAGACTGGGACATTATCAGAGAGAGAGAGAGACTGGGACATTATCAGAGAGAGAGACTGGGACATTATCAGAGAGAGAGAGAGACTGGGACATTATCAGAGAGAGAGAGAGACTGGGACATTATCAGAGAGAGAGAGAGACTGGGACACACTATCAGAGAGAGAGAGAGACTGGGACATTATCAGAGAGAGAGAGAGACTGGGACACACTATCAGAGAGAGAGAGAGAGACTGGGACATTATCAGAGAGAGAGAGAGAGACAGACTGGGACATTATCAGAGAGAGAGAGAGACTGGGATATTATCAGAGAGAGAGACTGGGACATTATCAGAGAGAGAGAGAGACTGGGACATTATCAGAGAGAGAGAGAGAGACTGGGACATTATCAGAGAGAGAGAGAGACTGGGACATTATCAGAGAGAGAGAGAGACTGGGACATTATCAGAGAGAGAGAGAGACTGGGACATTATCAGAGAGAGAGAGAGACTGGGACATTATCAGAGAGAGAGAGAGACTGGGACACACTATCAGAGAGAGAGACTGGGACATTATCAGAGAGAGAGAGAGACTGGGACATTATCAGAGAGAGAGAGAGACTGGGACATTATCAGAGAGAGAGAGAGACTGGGACATTATCAGAGAGAGAGAGAGACTGGGACATTTTCAGAGAGAGAGACTGGGACATTATCAGAGAGAGAGAGAGACTGGGACATTATCAGAGAGAGAGAGAGACTGGGACATTATCTGAGAGTGAGAGAGACTGGGACATTATCAGAGAGAGAGAGAGACTGGGACATTATCAGAGAGAGAGAGAGACTGGGACATTATCAGAGAGAGAGAGACTGGGACATTATCAGAGAGAGAGAGAGACTGGGACATTATCAGAGAGAGAGAGAGACTGGGACATTATCAGAGAGAGAGACTGGGACATTATCAGAGAGAGAGAGAGACTGGGACATTATCAGAGAGAGAGAGAGACTGGGACATTATCAGAGAGTGAGACTGGGACATTATCAGAGAGAGAGACTGGGACATTATCAGAGAGAGAGAGAGACTGGGACATTATCAGAGAGAGAGACTGGGACATTATCAGAGAGAGAGAGAGACTGGGACATTATCAGAGAGAGAGAGAGACTGGGACATTATCAGAGAGAGAGAGAGACTGGGACATTATCAGAGAGAGAGAGAGACTGGGACACACTATCAGGGAGAGAGACTGTGACACAATATCAGAGAGAGAGAGAGACTGGGACACACTATCAGAGAGAGAGACTGGGACATTATCAGAGAGAGAGAGAGACTGGGACATTATCAGAGAGAGAGAGAGACTGGGACACACTATCAGGGAGAGAGAGAGAGACTGGGACATTATTAGAGGGAGAGAGAGACTGGGACACACTATCAGGGAGAGAGACTGTGACACAATATCAGAGAGAGAGAGAGACTGGGACACACTATTAGAGAGAGAGACTGGGACATTATCAGAGAGAGAGAGAGACTGGGACACACTATCAGAGAGAGAGACTGGGACATTATCAGAGAGAGAGAGAGACTGGGACACACTATCAGAGAGAGAGACTGGGACATTATCAGAGAGAGAGAGAGACTGGGACACACTATCAGAGAGAGAGACTGGGACATTATCAGAGAGAGAGAGAGACTGGGACATTATCAGAGAGAGAGAGAGACTGGGACATTATCAGAGAGAGAGAGAGACTGGGACATTATCAGAGAGAGAGAGAGACTGGGACATTATCAGAGAGAGAGAGAGAGAGAGTGGGACATTATCAGAGAGAGAGAGAGACTGGGACATTATCAGAGAGAGAGAGAGACTGGGACATTATCAGAGAGAGAGAGAGACTGGGACATTATCAGAGAGAGAGAGAGAGAGTGGGACACACTATCAGAGAGAGAGAGAGACTGGGACATTATCAGAGAGAGAGAGAGAGAGACTGGGACATTATCAGAGAGAGAGAGAGAGAGAGACTGGGACATTATCAGAGAGAGAGAGAGACTGGGACATTATCAGAGAGAGAGAGAGAGAGACTGGGACATTATCAGAGAGAGAGACTGGGACATTATCAGAGAGAGAGAGAGACTGGGACATTATCAGAGAGAGAGAGAGACTGGGACATTATCAGAGAGAGAGAGACTGGGACATTATCAGAGAGAGAGAGAGACTGGGACACACTATCAGAGAGAGAGAGAGACTGGGACACACTATCAGAGAGAGAGAGAGACTGGGACATTATCAGAGAGAGAGAGAGACTGGGACACACTATCAGAGAGAGAGAGAGACTAGGACACACTATCAGAGAGAGAGACTGGGACATTATCAGAGAGAGAGAGAGACTGGGACACACTATCAGAGAGAGAGACTGGGACATTATCAGAGAGAGAGAGAGACTGGGACATTATCAGAGAGAGAGAGAGAGACTGGGACATTATCAGAGAGAGAGAGAGACTGGGACATTATCAGAGAGAGAGACTGGGACATTATCAGAGAGAGAGAGAGACTGGGACATTATCAGAGAGAGAGAGAGACTGGGACATTATCAGAGAGAGAGAGAGACTGCGACACACTATCAGAGAGAGAGAGAGACTGGGACATTATCAGAGAGAGAGAGAGACTGGGACACACTATCAGAGAGAGAGAGAGACTGGGACATTATCAGAGAGAGAGAGAGAGAGAGACTGGGACATTATCAGAGAGAGAGAGAGACTGGGATATTATCAGAGAGAGAGACTGGGACATTATCAGAGAGAGAGAGAGACTGGGACATTATCAGAGAGAGAGAGAGACTGGGACATTATCAGAGAGAGAGAGAGACTGGGACATTATCAGAGAGAGAGAGAGACTGGGACATTATCAGAGAGAGAGAGAGACTGGGACATTATCAGAGAGAGAGAGAGACTGGGACACACTATCAGAGAGAGAGACTGGGACATTATCAGAGAGAGAGAGAGACTGGGACATTATCAGAGAGAGAGAGAGACTGGGACATTATCAGAGAGAGAGAGAGACTGGGACATTATCAGAGAGAGAGAGAGACTGGGACATTATCAGAGAGAGAGAGAGACTGGGACATTTTCAGAGAGAGAGACTGGGACATTATCAGAGAGAGAGAGAGACTGGGACATTATCAGAGAGAGAGAGCGACTGGGACATTATCAGAGAGAGAGAGAGACTGGGACATTATCAGAGAGAGAGAGAGACTGGGACATTATCAGAGAGAGAGACTGGGACATTATCAGAGAGAGAGAGAGACTGGGACATTATCAGAGAGAGAGAGAGACTGGGACATTATCAGAGAGAGACTGGGACATTATCAGAGAGAGAGAGAGACTGGGACATTATCAGGGAGAGAGAGAGACTGGGACATTATCAGAGAGAGAGACTGGGACATTATCAGAGAGAGAGACTGGGACATTATCAGAGAGAGAGAGAGACTGGGACATTATCAGAGAGAGAGACTGGGACATTGTCAGAGAGAGAGAGAGACTGGGACATTATCAGAGAGAGAGAGAGACTGGGACATTATCAGAGAGAGAGAGAGACTGGGACATTATCAGAGAGAGAGAGAGACTGGGACACACTATCAGGGAGAGAGACTGTGACACAATATCAGAGAGAGAGAGAGACTGGGACACACTGTATCAGAGAGAGAGAGAGACTGGGACACATCGTATGAGAGAGAGAGAGAGAGAGAGACTGGGACACTATCAGAGAGAGAGAGAGAGAGACTGGGACACACTATCAGAGAAAGAGAGAGAGAGAGTGAGAGAGAGACTGAGACACATTGTATGAAAGAGAGAGAGAGAGAGTGGGACACACTATCAGAGAGAGAGACTGGGACACACTGTATCAGAGAGAGAGAGAGAGAGACTGGGACACACTATCAGAGAAAGAGAGAGAGAGAGTGAGAGAGAGACTGAGACACATCGTATGAGAGAGAGAGAGAGAGAGAGACTGGGACACTATCAGAGAGAGAGAGAGAGAGAGACTGGGACACACTATCAGAGAAAGAGAGAGAGAGAGTGAGAGAGAGACTGAGACACATTGTATGAAAGAGAGAGAGAGAGAGTGGGACACATCGTATGAGAGAGAGAGAGAGAGAGAGACTGGGACACTATCAGAGAGAGAGAGAGAGACTGGGACACACTATCAGAGAAAGAGAGAGAGACTGGGACACATCGTATGAGAGAGAGAGAGAGAGAGAGACTGGGACACTATCAGAGAGAGAGAGTGAGAGACTGGGACACACTATCAGAGAAAGAGAGAGAGAGAGTGAGAGAGAGACTGAGACACATTGTATGAAAGAGAGAGAGAGAGAGTGGGACACAATATCAGAGAGAGAGACTGGGACACACTGTATCAGAGAGAGAGAGAGAGAGAGAGAGAGAGACTGGGACACACTATCAGAGAGAGAGAGAGAGACTGGGACACACTATCAGAGAGAGAGAGAGAGACTGGGACACATCGTATGAGAGAGAGAGAGAGACTGGGACACTATCAGAGAGAGAGAGAGAGAGAGACTGGGACACACTATCAGAGAAAGAGAGAGAGAGAGTGAGAGAGAGACTGAGACACATTGTATGAAAGAGAGAGAGAGAGAGTGGGACACACTATGAGAGAGAGAGACTGGGACACACTGTATCAGAGAGAGAGAGAGAGAGAGAGAGACTGGGACACGCTGTATCAGAGCGAGAGATAGAGAGATTGCGACACACTATCAGAGAGAGAGAGAGAGTGAGAGAGAGCCTGAGTCACATTGTATGAAAGAGAGAGAGAGAGAGAGGGACACACTTTAAGAGAGAGAGACTGGGACACTGTATCAGAGAGAGAGAATGGGACACATTGTATCAGAGGGAGAGAGAGAGAGAGAGAGAGAAAGACTGGGACTCACTGTATCAGAGAGAGAGAGAGAGAGAGACTGGAACACACTATCTGAGAGAAAGAGAGAGAGAGAGACTGAAACACATTGCACGAGAGAGAAAGACTGAGACACACTGTATCAGAGAGAGAGAGAGACTGAGACACATTGTATGAGAGAGACTGGTACACACTATATCAGAGAGAGAGAGAGAGAGAGAGTGGGGCACACTATCAGAGAGAGAGAGAGAGAGACTTGGACATACTATCAGAGAGAGAGAGAGAGAGACTGGGTCATACTATCAGAGAAAGAGAGAGATAGAGTGAGAGAGAGACTGAGACACATTGTATGAAAGAGAGAGAGAGAGAATGGGACACACTATCAGAGAGAGAGACTGGGACACACTGTATCAGAGAGAGAGAGAGAGAGAGAGATTGGGACACACTGTATCAGAGAGAGAGAGAGAGAGAGACTGGGACACACATAGGAACTGATCCAGAGTCAATGGAATGTTGGAAAATGACTGTCAATGCATCCACTATTTCCAAGGCCACCTCCTTAAGTACTCTGGGATGCAGTCCATCAGGCCCTGGGGATTTATCGGCCTTCAATCCCATCAATTTCCCCAACACAATTTCCCGACTAATAAGGATTTCCCTCAGTTCCTCCTCCTTACTAGACCCTCCGACCCCTTTTATATCCGGAAGGTTGTTTGTGTCCTCCTCAGTGAATACCGAACCAAAGTACTTGTTCAATTGGTCCGCCATTTCTTTGTTCCCGTTATGACTTCCCCTGATTCTGACTGCAGGAGACCTACGTTTGTCTTTACTAACCTTTTTCTCTTTACATATCTATAGAAACTTTGTCAAACCCTTTGTCCTCCTCTGCTGAGTTCTAAATTTCTCCCAATCCCCGGGTTCGCTGCTATTTCTGGCCAATTTGTATGCCACTTCCTTGGCTTTAATGCTATCCCTGATTTCCCTTGATAGCCACGGTTGAGCCACCTTCCCTTTTTTATTTTTATGCCAGACAGGAATGTACAATTGTTGTAGTTCATCCATGCGGTCTCTAAATGTCTGCCATTGCCCATCCACAGTCAACCCCTTCAGTATCATTCGCCAATCTATCCTAGCCAATTCACGCCTCATACCTTCAAAGTTACCCTTCTTTAAGTTCTGGACCATGGTCTCTGAATTAACTGTTTCATTCTCCATCCTAATGCAGAATTCCACCATATTATGGTCACTCTTCCCCAAGGGGCCTCGCACAACGAGATTGCTAATTAATCCTCTCTCATTACACAACACCCAGTCTAAGATGGCCTCCCCCCTAGTTGGTTCCTCGACATATTGGTCAAAAAAACCATCCCTTATGCACTCCAGGAAATCCTCCTCTACCGTATTGCTTCCAGTTTGGTTAACCCAATCTATGTGCATATTAAAGTCACCCATTATAACTGCTGCACCTTTATTGCACGCACACCTAATTTCATGTTTGATGCCCTCCCCAACATCTATCTGTATGAGAGTGTGAGAGAGAGAGTGTGAGAGAGTGTCAGAGAGAGAGTGTGAGAGAGAGAGAGAGAGTGTGTGAGAGAGAGAGTGTGAGAGAGTGAGAGTGTGTGAGAGAGAGTGTGAGAGTGTGAGAGAGAGAGCATGTGTGAGAGAGATAGAGTGAGAGTGTGTGAGAGAGAGAGTGTGAGAGAGAGAGTGTGAGAGAGAGAGAGAGTGTGTGAGAGAGAGTGTGAGAGAGATAGAGTGAGAGAGAGAGTGAGAGAGTGTGTGAGAGAGAGAGTGCGTGAGAGAGAGAGAGTGAGAGTGTGTGAGAGAGAGAGAGAGAGAGTGTGAGACAGAGAGAGTGAGAGTGTCTGATAGAGAGAGGGTGTGAGAGTGTGTGAGAGAGAGAGTGTGTGAGAGAGTGCGTGAGAGAGAGAGAGTGTGTGTGAGAGAGAGAGAGTGAGAGTGTGTGAGAGAGAGTGTGAGAGAGATAGAGTGAGAGAGAGAGTGAGAGAGTGTGTGAGAGAGAGAGTGCGTGAGAGAGAGAGAGTGAGATTGTGCGAGAGAGAGAGTGTGTGAGTGAGGGAGAGAGAGAGTAAGTGTGTGAGAGAGTTTGAGAGAGAGAGCGTGCTAAAATAACAAGAGCTCCCTCTCCACATCTCCCTCAGTCCCAACTCACTATCTCCGTCTCACACACCTCCCTCTCAGTCCCAATTCCACATCTACTCAACGACGGAGCCTCCACAGCCCTCTGAGGCAGAGAATTTCAGTCATTCACCTCCCTCTGAGTGAAGGAATTCCTCCTCATCTCAGTCCTAAATGGGTGTCCCCCGATCCTGAGACTGTGACCCCTGGTTCTAGACTCCCCAGCCCGGGGGAAACTTCCTTGGTTGACTTATGAGGAAAGGTTGAGGAGGTTGGGCCTCTTCTCATTGGAATTCAGAAGAATGAGAGGTGATCTTATCGAAACGTATCAGATTATGAGGAGGCTCGACAAGGTGGATGCAGAGAGGATGTTCCCACTGTTGGGGGAGACTAGAACTAGGGGGCATGGTCTTAGAATAAGGGGCCGCCCATTTAAAACTGAGATGAGGAGGAATTTCTTCTCTCAGAGGGTTGTAAATCTGTGGAATTCGCTGCCTCAGAGAGCTGTGGGAGCCGGGACATTGAATATATTTAAGACAGAGATAGACAGTTCCTTAACTGATAAGGGGATAAGGGGACGGGCAGGGAAGTGGAGCTGTGTCCATGATC
The DNA here is from genome assembly GCF_044704955.1 of Pristiophorus japonicus. Taxonomy (NCBI): domain Eukaryota; kingdom Metazoa; phylum Chordata; class Chondrichthyes; family Pristiophoridae; genus Pristiophorus; species Pristiophorus japonicus. The sequence continues at coordinate 90,903 of NW_027252428.1, forward strand.
GGATCAGCCATGATGGTATTAAATGGCGGAGCAGGCTCGAGGGGCCGAATGGCCGACTCCTGCTCCTATTTCTGATGTCCTTATCTACCCTGTCAATCTCTGTAAGACATGCAACCCGCTAACTCAATATCTTCCTGTCAGTGGGACAGTCACTCAACAACCACACCATTTAACTATATAACGCCTGAAACATTGTGAAACGTCCCAAGGTGCTACATAGGAATATTATGAGATAAAAAATTTGACACCGAGACGCTTAATTAGAAATTAGCGCAGGTGACCAAAAGCTTGGTCAAACAGGTCGGTTTTAAGGGAGGTGTTTGAGGAAACATAGAAACATAGAAAATAGGTGCAGAAGTAGGCCATTCGGCCCTTCGAGCCTGCACCACCATTCAATAAGATCATGGCTGATCATTCACCTCAGTACCCCTTTCCTGCTTTCTCTCCATACCCCTTGATCCTTTTAGCCGTAAGGGCCATATCTAACTCCCTCTTGAATATATCCAATGAACTGGCCTCAACAACTCTCTGCGGCAGGGAATTCCACAGGTTCACAACTTTCTGAGTGAAGAAGTTTCTCCTCATTTCAGTCCTAAATGCCCTACCCCTTATCCTTAGACTGTGACCCCTGGTTCTGGACTTCCCCAACATCGGGAACATTCTTCCCGCATCTAACCTGTCCAGTCCCGTCAGAATTTGATATGTTTCTATGAGATCCCCTCTCATCCTTCTAAACTCCAGTGAATAAAGGCCCAGTTGATCCAGTCTCTCCTCATATGTCAGTCCAGCAATCCCGGGAATCAGTCTGGTGAACCTTCGCTGCACTCCCTCAATAGCAAGAACGTCCTTCCTCAGATTAGGAGACCAAAACTGAAAACAATATTCCAGGTGAGGCCTCACTAAGGCCCTGTACAACTGCAGTAAGACCTCCCTGCTCCTATACTCAAATCCCCTAGCTATGTAGGCCAACAAACCATTTGCCTTCTTCACCGCCTGCTGTACCTGTATGCCAACTTTAAATGACTGATGAACCATGACACCCAGGTCTCGTTGCATCTCCCCTTTTCCTAATCTGCCGCCATTTAGATAATATTCTGCCTTTGTGTTTTTGCCCCCAAAGTGGATAACCTCACATTTATCCACATTATACTGCATCTGCCATGCATTTGCCCACTCACCTAACCTGTCCAAGTCACCCTGCAGCCTTTTAGCGTCCTCCTCACAGCTCACACTGCCACCCAGCTTAGTGTCATCTGCAAACTTGGAGATATTACACTTAATTCCCTCATCCAAATCATTAATGTATATTGTAAATAGCTGGGGTCCCAGCACTGAGCCCTGCGGCACCCCACTAGTCACTGCCTGCCATTCTGAAAAGGACCCATTTATCCCGACTCTCTGCTTCCTGTCTGCCAACCACTTCTCTATCCACATCAGTACATTAGCCCCAATACCATGTGCTTTGATTTTGCACACCAATCTCTTGTGTGGGACCGTGTCAAAAGCCTATTGAAAGTCCAAATACACCACATCCACTGGTTCTCCCTTGTCCACTCTACCAGTTACATCCTCAAAAAATTCAAGAAGATTCGTCAAGCAGGATTTCCATTTCATAAACCCATGCTGACTTGGACCAATCCTGTCTCTGCTTTCCAAATGTGCTGCTATTTCATCTTTAATAATTGATTCCAACATTTTCCCCACTACTGATGTCAGACTAACCGGTCTATAATTACCCGTTTTCTCTCTCCCTCCTTTCTTAAAAAGTGGTGTTACATTAGCTACCCTCCAGTCCATAGGAACTGATCCAGAGTCGATAGACTGTTGGAAAATGATCACCAATGCATCCACTATTTCTAGGGCTACTTCCTTAAGTACTCTGGGATGCAGACTATCAGGCCCCGGGGATTTATCGGCCTTCAATCCCATCAATTTCCCTAACACAATTTCCCACCTAATAAGGATTTCCTTCAGTTCCTCCTTCTCACGAGACGCTTGGTCCACGAGTATTTCCGGATGGTTATTTGTATCTTCCTTCGTGACGACAGAACCAAAGTATTTGTTCAATTAGTCTGCCATTTCTTTGTTCCCCATTATAAATTTACCTGAATCCGACTGCAAGGGACCTGTTTTCACAAATCTTGTTCTCTTCACATATCTACAGAAGCTTTGGCAAGAAAGAGAGGTGGGGAGGTTTAGGGAGGGAGTTCCAGAGCTTGGGGCCCAGGTAGCAGAAGGCACAGCCACTGATGGTGGAGCGATTATAATCAGGGATGCTCCAGAGGGAAGAATTAGAGGAGTGCAGACATCTCGGGGAGTTGTGGGGCTGGAGAAGGTGACAGAGATAGGGAGAGGTGTCGGGGCTGGAGGAGGTTACAGAGATAGGGAGGGGTGTAGAGGCTGGAGGAGGTTACAGAGATAGGGAGAGGTGTCGGGGCTGGAGCAGGTTACAGAGATAGGGAGTGGTGTGGGGGCTGGAGGAAGTGACAGAGATAGGGAGGGGTGTAGGGACTGGAGGGGGCTACAGAGATAGGGAGGGTTGTAAGGGCTGGAGGAGGTTGCAGAGATAGGGAAGGGTTGTAAGGGCTGGAGGAGGTTGCAGAGATAGGGAGGGGTGTAGGGGCTGGAGGAGGTTATAGAGATAGGGAGGGGTGTAGGGGCTGGAGGAGGTTACAGAGATAGGGAGGGGTTTAGGGGCTGGAGGAGGTTACAGAGTTCGGGAGTGGTGTAGGGGCTGGAGGAGGTTACAGAGATAGGGAGTGGTGTAGGGGCTGGAGGGGTTTACAGAGATAGGGAGGGGCGAGGGGCTGGAGGGGGTTACAGAGATAGGAAGGGTTGTAAGGGCTGGAGGAGGTTGGAGAGATAGGGAGGGGTGTAGGGGCTGGAGGAGGTTATAGAGATAGGGAGGGGTGTAGGGGCTGGAGGAGGTTATAGAGATAGGGAGGGGTGTAGGGGCTGGAGGAGGTTACAGAGATAGGGGGGGTGCAAGGGCTGGAGGAGGTTATAGAGATAGGGAGGGGTGTATGGGCTGGAGGAGATTATAGAGATAGGGAGGGGTGTAGGGGCTGGAGGAGGTTACACAGATAGGGAGGGGTGTAGGGGCTGGAGGAGGTTACAGAGATAGGGAGGGGTGTAGGGGCTGGAGGAGGTTACAGAGATAGGGAGGGGTGTAGGGGCTGGAGGAGGTTATAGAGATAGGGAGGGGTGTAGGGGCTGGAGGAGGTTATAGAGATAGGGAGGGGTGTAGGGGCTGGAGGAGGTTACAGAGATAGGGGGGGTGCAAGGGCTGGAGGAGGTTATAGAGATAGGGAGGGGTGTATGGGCTGGAGGAGATTATAGAGATAGGGAGGGGTGTAGGGGCTGGAGGAGGTTACACAGATAGGGAGGGGTGTAGGGGCTGGAGGAGGTTACAGAGATAGGGAGGGGTGTAGGGGCTGGAGGAGGTTACAGAGATAGGGAGGGGTGTAGGGTCTGGAGGAGGTTACAGAGATAGGGAGGGGTGTAGGGGCTGGAGGATGTTACAGAGATAGGGAGGGGTGTAGGGGCTGGAGGGGGTTACAGAGATAGGGAGGGGTGTAGGGGCTGGAGGAGGTTACAGAGATAGGGAGGGGTGTAGGGGCTGGAGGGGGTTACAGAGATAGGGAGGGGTGTAGGGGCTGGAGGGGGTTACAGAGATAGGGAGGGGTGTAGGGGCTGGAGGGGGTTACAGAGATAGGGAGGGGTGTAGGGGCTGGAGGAGATTACAGAGATAGGGAGGGGCGAGGGGCTGGAGGGGGTTACAGAGATAGGGAGGGGCGAGGTCTCCATTGATCCTGGTTAACCCTTGCCCCTGGACCAAGACCTCGCTCTGTCAGGCCCGTGTGGTGGCTGGTGTACAACGACCACCCCACGTTAAATAAATCCACACACAGGCATCTTCCACCCTTCAGGATGTAGTTCGGGATCCGGAATATTGGCTCCTTCACTGAAACACCTGAGAACTCATCCCTCTTTGGCGTGGAAGCAAGTCATCCTCGATACGAGGGGCCGCCGAAGATCATTCTATGATTCAAAGAAATTCTGTGACTAATTTCTCCCCGTCCTCCGTCTCTCCGTGTCCCACATTCCAGCAGGGACCACGCTCCCAAAGTATTTCATTGGCTGGAAAGGTGCTTTGTAAACACAGGTCTTTCTTTCTTCCTTCCTAACTTCTCCCTTTCTAACTTCTCCCTTTCCCATCTTCTATCATCGAAACATAGAAACATAGAAAATAGGTGCAGGGGTAGGCCATTCGGCCCTTCGAGCCTGCACCACCATTCAATGAGTTCATGGCTGAACATGCAACTTCAGTACCCCATTCCTGCTTTCTCGCCATACCCCTTGATCCCCCGAGTAGTAAGGACTTCATCTAACTCCTTTTTGAATATATTTAGTGAATTGGCCTCAACAACTTTCTGTGGTACAGAATTCCACAGGTTCACCACTCTCTGGGTGAAGAAATTCCTCCTCATCTCGGTCCTAAATGGCTTCCCCCTTATCCTTAGACTGTGTCCCCTGGTTCTGGACTTCCCCAACATTGGGAACATTCTTCCTGCATCTAACCTGTCTAACCCCGTCAGAATTTTAAACATTTCTATGAGGTCCCCTCTCATTCTTCTGAACTCCAGTGAATACAAGCCCAGTTGATCCAGTCTTTCTTGATAGGTCAGTCCCGCCATCCCGGGAATCAGTCTGGTGAACCTTTGCTGCACTCCCTCAATAGCAAGAATGTCCTTCCTCAGGTTAGGAGACCAAAACTGTACACAATACTCCAGGTGTGGCCTCACCAAGGCCCTGTACAATTGTAGCAACACCTCCCTGCCCTTGTACTCAAATCCCCTCGCTGTGAAGGCCAACATGCCATTTGCTTTCTTAACCGCCTGCTGTACCTGCATGCCAACCTTCAATGACTGATGTACCATGACACCCAGGTCTCTTTGCACCTGCCCTTTTCCTAATCTGTCACCATTCAGATAATAGTCTGTCTCTCTGTTTTTACCACCAAAGTGGATAACCTCACATTTATCCACATTATACTTCATCTGCCATGCATTTGCCCACTCACCTAACCTATCCAAGTCGCTCTGCAGCCTCATAGAATCCTCCTTGCAGCTCACACTGCCACCCAACTTAGTGTCATCCGCAAATTTGGAGATACTACATTTAATCCCCTCGTCTAAATCATTAATGTACAGTGTAAACAGCTGGGGCCCCAGCACAGAACCTTGCGGTACCCCACTAGTCACTGCCTGCCATTCTGAAAAGTCCCCATTTACTCCTACTCTTTGCTTCCTGTCTGACAACCAGTTCTCAATCCATGTCAGCACACTACCCCCAATCCCATGTGCTTTAACTTTGCACATTAATCTCTTGTGTGGGACCTTGTCGAAAGCCTTCTGAAAGTCCAAATATACCACATCAACTGGTTCTCCCTTGTCCACTCTACTGGAAACATCCTCAAAAAATTCCAGAAGATTTGTCAAGCATGATTTCCCTTTCACAAATCCATGCTGACTTGGACCTATCATGTCACCTCTTTCCAAATGCGCTGCTATGAAATCCTTAATAATTGATTCCATCATTTTACCCACTACCGATGTCAGGCTGACCGGTCTATAATTCCCTGTTTTCTCTCTCCCTCCTTTTTTAAAAAGTGGGGTTACATTGGCTACCCTCCACTCCATAGGAACTGATCCAGAGTCAATGGAATGTTGGAAAATGACTGTCAATGCATCCACTATTTCCAAGGCCACCTCCTTAAGTACTCTGGGATGCAGTCCATCAGGCCCTGGGGATTTATCGGCCTTCAATCCCATCAATTTCCCCAACACAATTTCCCGACTAATAAGGATTTCCCTCAGTTTCTCCTCCTTACTAGACCCTCCGACCCCTTTTATATCCGGAAGTTTGTTTGTGTCCTCCTCCTGGTTGACCCTTGCCACTGGACCAAGACCTAGCTCTGTCAGGCCCGTGTGGTGGCTGGTGTACAACGGCCACCCCACGTTAAATAAATCCACACACAGGCATCTTCCACCCTTCAGGATGTAGTTCGGGATCCGGAATATTGGCTCCTTCACTGAAACACCTGAGAACTCATCCCTCTTTGGCGTGGAAGCAAGTCATCCTCGATACGAGGGGCCGCCGAAGATCATTCTATGATTCAAAGAAATTCTGTGACTTATTTCTCCCCGTCCTCCGTCTCTCCGTGTCCCACATTCCAGCAGGGACCACGCTCCCAAAGTATTTCATTGGCTGTAAAGGTGCTTTGTAAACGCAGGTCTTTCTTTCTTCCTTCCTAACTTCTCCCTTTCTAACTTCTCCCTTTCCCATCTTCTATCGTCCTGCCCCTGCATTTCTTTCCCCCCTTTCCCCTCCTCTCCCTCCCACTGACTTTCCACAATCCAGTTCCCGCTTTAACGGGTGAATTAAGGTTGCACAACTATAATGTGCGCGGATGGGCGGCTCCGCTTTAAGGGCGATTCCCGAGAGCGGCCGCTGCGGTCCAAAAGCGCGATGACGCAACGACGCTGGAGCGGCGACGGAAGGGGAGCCGGAGCCTCCCCTGTGATTGGTTGGCGGGAGCTGTCCATCACGCAGCCGAGTGGGCGGGTTCCCTCACAGGCGGGCGGCGGTGGCCATTGGCTGAGGCGGCTGCCCATCAAGCTGAGGGCCGGCTGCCATTGGCTGAGGCGGTGGATGGAGAGTAAAGCGCCCCCTGTAGGGCCAGGGAGGGTATTACAGGGTCAAATACAACAACAACAACAACAACAACTGATATTTATATAGCACCTTTACCGTACACCCCCAGGGCAGGTCCAGCACGGGTTAGATACAAGAAGGAAAGACGTGCATTTATAGAGCGCCTTTCTCGACCACCGGACGTCCCAAAGCGCTTTACGGCCAATGACGTACTTTTGGAGTGTGGTCACTGTTGCATTGTGGGAAACGCGACAGACAATTTGCGCACAGCAAGATCCCACACACAACATCATCATCAGAGGCAGTCCCTCGGAATCGAGGAAGACTTGCCTCCACTCTAACAGTGAGTCCTCAGGTGGCTGAACAGCCCAATACGGGAACCACAGTCCCTGTCACAGGTGGGACAGACAGCGGTTGAGGGAAGGGGAGGGTGGGACTGGTTTGCCGCACGCTCCTTCCGCTGCCTGCGCTTGGTCTCTGCACGCTCTCGGCGACGAGACTCAAGGTGCTCAGCGCCCTCCCGGATGCACTTCCTCCACTTAGGGCGGACTGGTCTTTGGGCCAGGGACTCCCAGGTGTGGGTGGGGATGTTGCACTTTATCAGGGAGGGTGTCCCTTGTAACGTTTCCTCTGCCCAACTGGGGCTCGCTTGCCGTGAAGGAGTTTCGAGTAGAGCGCTTGCTTTGGGAGTCTCGTGTCTGGGGCGTGCGGACGATGTGGCCCTGCCCAGCGGAGCTGGTTGAGTGTGGTCAGTGCTTCGATGCTGGGGATGTTGGCCTGGTCGAGGACGCTAACGTTGGTGCGTCTGTCCTCCCGGGGGATTTGTAGGATCTTGCGGAGACATCGCTGGTGGTATTTCTCCAGCGACTTGAGATGTCTACTGTACATGGTCCATGTCTCTGAGCCACACAGGAGGGCGGGTATCACTGCAGCCCTGTAGACCATGATCTTGGTGGTAGGTTTGAGGGTCTGGTCTTCAAACACTCTTTTCCTCAGGCGGCTGAAGGCTGCACTGGCGCACTGGAGGCAGTGTTGGATCTCGTCGTCGATGCCTGCTCTTGTTGATAGGAGGCTCCCGAGGTTTGGGAAATGGTCCCCGGTGTCCAGGGCCGGGCCGTGGATCTTGATGACTGGGGGGCAGTGCTGTGCGGCGAGGGCAGGCTGATGGAGGACCTTTGTCTTACAGATGTTTAGTGTAAGGCCCGTGCTTTCGTACACCTCAGTAAATATGTTGACTAAGACTATGGCCCAGGGCAGGTCCAGCATGGGGTTAGATACAGAGTAAAGCTCCCTCCACACTGTCCCATCAAACACACCCAGGGCAGGTACAGGGGGTTAGATACAGAGTAAAGCTCCCTCTACACTGTCCCATCAAACACTCCCAGGGCAGGTACAGGGGGTTAGATACAGAGTAAAGCTCCCTCTGCACTGTCCCATCAAACACTCCCAGGGCAGGTACATGGGGTTAGATACAGAGTAAAGCTCACTCTACACTGTCCCATCAAACACTCCCAGGGCAGGTACAGGGGGTTAGATACAGAGTAAAGCTCCCTCTACACTGTCCCATCAAACACTCCCAGGGCAGGTACAGGGGGTTAGATACAGAGTAAAGCTCACTCTACACTGTCCCATCAAACACTCCCAGGGCAGGTAGAGGGGGTTAGATACAGAGTAAAGCTCCCTCTACACTGTCCCATCAAACACTCCCAGGGCAGGTACAGCATGACAGTGCGGTGCTCCCTCAGTTCCGCCTCCCCGAAAGTGCGGCATTCCCTCAGTACTGCACTGGGAGTGTCAGCCTCGATTTATGTGCTCAAGGTACTGGAGATGGAGCGAGGCTGCCTCCTGGTGGTGAGTTACTGTATTAGATCCAGAACATAGAGCGAGACTGCCTCCTGGTGGTAAGTTACTGCATTACACCCAGGACATGGAGCGAGGCTGCCTCTTGGTGGTAAGTTACTGCATTACACCCAGGACATGGAGCGAGGCTGCCTCCTGTTGGTGGTTTACTGAATTACACCTAGATTCTTTCACCATTGCCCTGCAATTATTTCACTTTCAAGTATTTTCCAATTCTCTTTTGAAACTCGCTGTTGAATCTGCTTCCACCGCCCTTTCAGGCAGCCCATTCCCAATCACAACAAATTGCTGAGTATATTTTCCCTCCCCTCGCCTCTGGTAACTCACCACCAGGAGGCAGCCTCGCTCCATGTCCTGGGTGTAATTCAATAACTCACCACCAGGAGGCAGCCTCGCTCCAAGTCCTTGGTGTAATTCAGTAACTCACCACCAGAAGGCAGCCTCGCTCCATGTCCTGGGTGTCATTCAGTAACACACCACCAGGAGGCAGCCTCGCTCCATGTCCTGGGTGTAATTCAATAACTCACCACCAGGAGGCAGCCTCGCTCCAAGTCCTTGGTGTAATTCAGTAACTCACCACCAGAAGGCAGCCTTGCTCCATGTCCTGGGTGTAATTCAGTAACACACCACCAGGAGGCAGCCTCGCTCCATGCCCTGGGTGTAATGCAGTAACTTACCACCAGGAGGCAGCCTCGCTCCATGTCCTGGGTGTAATTCAGTAACTCACCACCAGGAGGCAGCCTCGCGCCAAGTCCTGGGTGTAATTCAGTAACTCACCGCCAGGAGGCAGCCTCGTTCCATGTCCTGGGTGTAATGCTGTAACTCACCACCAGGAGGCAGCCTCGCTCCATGTCCCGGGTGTAATTCAGAAACTCACCACCAGGAGGCAGCCTTGCTCCATGTCCTGGGTGTAATTCAGTAACTCACCAGCAGGAGGCAGCCTCGCTCCATGTCCTGGGTGCAATTCAGTAACGTACCACCAGGAGGCAGCCTCGTCCCAAGTCCTGGGTGTAATTCAATAACTCACCACCAGGAGGCAGCCTCGCTCCATGTCCTGGGTGTAATGCAGTAACTCGCCACCAGGAGGCAGCCTCGCTCCATGTCCTAGGTATAAATAATAAACGCCTCGATTTCCAAATTCCCATCATTGTTTACAAATCCCTCTGTGGCCCCTCCCGCCCTCCCTATCTCTGTGACCTCCACCAGCCCCTACACCCCTCCCTATCTCTGTAACCCCCTCCAGCCCGTACACCCCTCCCTATCTCTGAAACGCCCTCCAGCCCCAACACCCCTCCCTATCTCTGTAACCTCCTCCAGCCCCAACACCCCTCCCTATCTCTGTAACTTCCTCCACCCCCAACTCCCCTCCCTATCTGTGTAACCTCCTCCAGCCCCGACACCCCTCCCTATCTCTGTAACGCACTCCAGCCCCTACATCCCTCGCTATCTCTGTAACCTCCTCCAGTCCCTACACCCCTCCCTATCTCTGTAACCTCCTCCAGTCCCTACACTCCTCCGTATCTCTGTAACCTCCTCCAGCCCCACAACCGCCCGAGAATTCTGGCCTCTTGAGTATCCGGCATTATAATGTTTGATAATCGGCCCGTGTGAAACGGTATAATTCTGGTGAATCTGCCCTGCACACCCACCAAGGCCGATAGACCCTCCCTGAGGGGCGGGGCCCAGAACTGGAGGCGGTTACTGCAGACCGGCTCTGACCAGGTCTCTGTATCGCTGACCAGATCCGTGTGAACGGCACGATGATGAGATTGTTGCATCTTCTCACTGGTGTGAGTGAGAAGTTAATGTGACGTCGCCCACTGCTGGCTGAGTCAGAACTTAACAACATCAGAAATAGGAGCAGGAGTCGGCCATTCAGCCCCTCGAGCCTGCTGCACCATTTAATACCATCATGGCTGATCCGATCATGGACTCAGCTCCATTTCCCCGCCCGCTCCCCATAGCCCCTTATTCCCTGATCGGTTAAGAAACTCTTTATTTCTGTCTTAAATATATTCAGTGACCCAGCTTCCACAGCTCTCTGACTGGGCCTCCTCCTGTTCCTGTGTAACAGTCCCGAGGGGCTGAATGGGCCTCCTCCTGTTCCTGTGTAACAGGCTCGAGGGGCTGAATGAGCCTCCTGTTCCTGTGTAACAGGCTCGAGGGGCTGAATGGGCCTCCTGTTCCTGTGTAACAGGCTCGAGGGGCTGAATGGGCCTCCTCCTGTTCCTGTGTAACAGGCTCGAGGGGCTGAATGGGCCTCCTCCTGTTCCTGTGTAACAGGCTCGAGGGGTGAATGGGCCTCCTCCTGTTTCTGTGTAACAGGCTCGAGGGGCTGAATGGGCCTCCTCCTGTTCCTGTGTAACAGGCTCGAGGGGCTGAATGGGCCTCCTCCTGTTCCTGTGTAACAGGATCGAGGGGCTGAATGGGCCTCCTCCTGACTCTCTTTCTCTGTTTCTCTCTCTCTTTCTCTCTGTTTCTCTCTCTCTCTCTCCCTCTCTCTCTTTCTCTATCTCTCTCTCTCTGTATCTCTCTCTCTCTCCCTCTCTCTGTCTGTCTGTCTCTCTCTCTCTCTCTCTCTGTATCTCTCTCTCTCCCCCTCTCTCTGTGTCTCTGTATCTCTCTCTCTCTCTCTCTCTCTCTCTCCCTTTCTCTCTCTCTCTCTCTGTATCTCTCTCTCTCTCCCTCTCTGTCTCTCTCTCTCTCTCTGTATCTCTCTCTCCCTCTCTCTGTGTCTCTGTATCTCTCTCTCTCTGTCTCTCTCTCTCTCCCTCTACTCTCTCTCCCTCTCTCTCTCCCCTCTCTCTCTCTCTCTCTCTCTCTCGCTCTCTCTCTCTCTCCCTCTCTGTCTCTCCCTCCCTCCCTCTCTCTCTCTGCCCCCTCGCCCCCCCAGTCTCTGGGTTGAAGAGCCCAGTCCCAGACTACTTGCAATGTCTGTGTGGGTGGAGGGAGCGATGGGCCTGGGTCCGTGTGGTTCTCCTTCCCCCGCTGCAGAGGGGGCTGATCGGCCGTGGGGTGCTGCACGTGGGCCTTGCGATCTCTGCAGTTGTTTTACAGTAAATACTAACCTCGCCCACAATACGGGGGAGCCAATTTAAAACCGAGTTGAGAAGGAATTTCTTCTCCCAGAGGGTTGTGAATCTGTGGAATTCTCTGCGCAGGGAAGCAGTTGAGGCTAGCTCATTGAATGTATTCAAATCACAGGTAGATAGATTTTTAACCAATAAGGAAATTAAGGGTTACGGGGAGCGGGCGGGTAAGTGGAGCTGAGTCCACGGCCAGATCAGCCATGATCTTGTTGAATGGCGGAGCAGGCTCGAGGGGCTAGATGGCCTACTCCTGTTCCTAATTCTTATGTTCTTATGTATGAGAGTGTGAGAGAGAGAGTGTGAGAGAGTGTGAGAGAGAGAGTGTGTGAGAGAGAGAGAGAGTGTGTGAGAGAGAGAGTGAGAGATAGAGTGAGAGAGTGTGTGAGAGAGAGAGTGTGAGAGATAGAGTGAGAGAGTGTGTGAGAGAGAGGGTGCATGAGACAGAGAGAGTGAGAGTGTCTGAGAGAGAGAGGGTGTGAGAGTGTGTGAGAGAGAGAGTGTGTGAGAGAGTGCGTGAGAGAGAGAGAGTGTGCGTGTGTGAGAGAGAGAGTGAGAGTGTGTGAGAGAGAGTGTGAGAGAGATAGAGTGAGAGAGAGAGTGAGAGAATGTGTGAGAGAGAGTGCGTGAGAGAGAGAGAGTGAGAGTGTGCGAGAGAGAGAGAGTGTGTGAGTGAGGGAGAGAGAGAGTAAGTGTGTGAGAGAGTTTGAGAGAGAGAGCGTGCTAAAATAACAAGAGCTCCCTCTCCACATCTCCCTCAGTCCCAACTCACTATCTCCGTCTCCACACCTCCCTCTCAGTCCCAATTCCACATCTACTCAACGATGGAGCCTCCACAGCTCTCTGAGGCAGAGAATTCCAGTCATTCACCTCCCTCTGAGTGAAGGAATTCCTCCTCATCTCAGTCCTAAATGGGTGTCCCCCGATCCTGAGACTGTGACCCCTGGTTCTAGACTCCCCAGCCCGGGGGAAACTTCCTTGGTTGACTTATGAGGAAAGGTTGAGGAGGTTGGGCCTCTACTCATTGGAATTCAGAAGAATGAGAAGTGATCTTATCAAAACGTATCAGATTATGAGGGGGCTCGACAAGGTGGATGCAGAGAGGATGTTTCCACTGATGGGGGAGACGAGAACTAGGGGACATGATCTTAGAATAAAGGGCCGCCCATTTAAAACTGAGATGAGGAGGAATTTCTTCTCTCAGAGGGTTGTAAATCTGTGGAATTCGCTGCCTCAGAGAGCTGTGGAAGCTGGGACATTGAATATATTTAAGACAGAGATAGACAGTTCCTTAACCGATAAGGGGATAAGGGGACGGGCAGGGAAGTGGAGCTGAGTCCATGATCGGATCAGCCATGATGGTATTAAATGGCGGAGCAGGCTCGAGGGGCCGAATGGCCGACTCCTGCTCCTATTTCTGATGTCCTTATCTATCCTGTCAATCCCTGTAAGACATGCAACCCGCTAACTCAATATCTTCCTGTCAGTGGGACAGTCACTCAACAACCACAACATTTAACTATATAACGACGGAAACATTGTGAAACGTCCCAAGGTGCTACATGGGAATATTATGAGATAAAAAATTTGACACCGAGACGCTTAATTAGAAATTAGCGCAGGTGACCAAAAGCTTGGTCAAACAGGTCGGTTTTAAGGGAGGTGTTTAAGGAAACATAGAAACATAGAAAATAGGTGCAGGAGTAGGCCATTCGGCCCTTCGAACCTGCACCACCATTCAATAAGATCATGGCTGATCATTCACCTCAGTACCCCTTTCCTGCTTTCTCTCCATACCCCTTGATCCCTTTAGCCGTAAGGACCATATCTAACTCTCTCTGGAATATATCCAATGAACTGGCCTCAACAACTCTCTGCGGCAGGGAATTCCACAGGTTCACAACTCTCTGAGTGAAGAAGTTTCTCCTCATCTCAGTCCTAAATGGCCTTCCCCTTATCCTTAGACTGTGTCCCCTGGTTCTGGACTTTCCCAACATCGGGAACATTCTTCCCGCATCTAACCTGTCCAGTTCCGTCAGAATTTGATATGTTTCTATGAGATCCTCTCTCATCCTTCTAAACTCCAGTGAATAAAGGCCCAGTTGATTCAGTCTCTCCTCATATGTCAGTCCAGCCATCCCGGGAATCAGTCTGGTGAACCTTCGCTGCACTCCCTCAATAGCAAGAACGTCCTTCCTCAGATTAGGAGACCAAAACTGTACACAATATTACAGGTGAGGCCTCACCAAGGCTCTGTACAACTGCAGTAAGACCTCCCTGCTCCTATACTCAAATCCTCTCGCTATGAAGGCCAACATACCATTTGCCTTCTTCACCGCCTGCTGTATCTGCATGACAACTTTAAATGACTGATGAACCATGACACCCAGGTCTCGTTGCACCTCCCCTTTTCCTAATCTGCCGCCATTCAGATAATATTCTGCCTTCGTGTTTTTGCCACCAAAGTGGATAACCTCACATTTATCCCCATTATATTGCATCTGCCATGCATTTGCCCACTCACCAAACCTGTCCAATTCACCCTGCAGCCTCTTAGCGTCCCCTTCACAGCTCACACCGCCACCCAGCTTAGTGTCATCTGCAAACTTGGAGATATTACACTTAATTCCCAAATCATTAATATATATTGTAAATAGCTGGGGTCCCAGCACTGAGCCCTGTGGCACCCGACTAGTCACTGCCTGCCATTCTGAAAAGGACCCGTTTATCCCGACTCTCTGCTTCCTGTCTGCCAACCAGTTCTCTATCCACATCAGTACATTACCCCCAATACCATGTGCTTTGATTTTGCACACCAATCTCTTGTGTGGGACCTTGTCAAAAGACTTTTGAAAGTCCAAATACACCACATCCGCTGGTTCTCCCTTGTCCACTCTACCAGTTACATCCTCAAAAAATTCCAGAAGATTCGTCAAGCAGGATTTCCATTTCATAAACCCATGCTGACTTGGACCAATCCTGTCAGTGCTTTCCAAATGCGCTGCTATTTCATCTTTAATAATTGATTCCAACATTTTCCCCACTACTGATGTCAGACTAACCGTTCTATAATTACCCGTTTTTTCCAACCCTCCTTTCTTAAAAAGTGGTGTTACATTAGCTACCCTCCAGTCCATAGGAACTGATCCAGAGTCGATAGACTGTTGGAAAATGATCACCAATGCATCCACTATTTCTAGGGCTACTTCCTTAAGTACTCTGGGATGCAGACTATCAGACCCCGGTGATTTATCGGCCTTCAATCCCATCAATTTCCCTAACACAATTTCCCACCTAATAAGGATTTCCTTCAGTTCCTCCTTCTCACAAGACGCTTGGTCCCCTGGTATTTCCGGAAGGTTATTTGTGTCTTCCTTCGTGACGACTAAACCAAAGTATTTGTTCAATTAGTCTGCCATTTCTTTGTTCCCCATTATAAATTTACCCGAATCCGACTGCAAGGGACCTACATTTGTTTTCACAAATCTTGTTCTCTTCACATATCTATAGAAGCTTTGGCAAGAAAGAGAGGTGGGGAGGTTTAGGGAGGGAGTTCCAGAGCTTGGGGCCCAGGTAGCAGAAGGCACAGCCACCGATGGTGGAGCGATTATAATCAGGGATGCTCCAGAGGGCAGAATTAGAGGAGTGCAGACATCTCGGGAGGTTGTGGGGCTGGAGGAGGTTACAGAGATAGGGAGAGGTGTCGGGGCTGGAGGAAGTTACAGAGATAGGGAGGGGTGTAGGGACTGGAGGGGGTTACAGAGATAGGGAGGGTTGTAAGGGCTGGAGGAGGTTGCAGAGATAGGGAGGGTTGTAAGGGCTGGAGGAGGTTGCAGAGATAGGGAGGGGTGTAGGGGCTGGAGGAGGTTACAGAGATAGGGAGGGGTGTAGGGGCTGGATGAGGTTACAGAGATAGGGAGGGTTGCAGGGGCTGGAGGAGGTTACAGAGATAGGGAGTGGTGTAGGGGCTGGAGGAGGTTACAGAGATAGGGAGGGGTGTGGGGGCTGGAGGAGGACAGAGAGATAGGGAGGGGTGTAGGGGCTGTAAGAGGTTACAGAGATAGGTAGGGGTGTCGGGGCTGGAGGAGGTTACAGAGATAGGGAGGGGTGTAGGGGCTGGAGGGGGTTACAGAGATAGGGAGGGGTGTAGGGGCTGGAGGGGGTTACAGAGATAGGGAGGAGTGTAGGGGCTGGAGGAGGTTACAGAGATAGGGAGGGGTGTCGGGGCTGGAGGAGGTTACAGAGATAGGGAGGGGTGTTGGGGCTGGAGGGGGTTACAGAGATAGGGAGGGGTGAGGGGCCATGGAGGTATTGCCTGTGGAACAGAGCAGGTCTCCATTGGTCCTGGTTAACCCTTGCCCCTGGACCAAGACCTCGCTCTGTCAGGCCCGTGTGGTGGCTGGTGTACAACGGCCACCCCACGTTAAATAAATCCACACACAGGCATCTTCCACCCTTCAGGATGTAGTTCGGGATCCGGAATATTGGCTCCTTCACTGAAACACCTGAGAACTCATCCCTCTTTGGCGTGGAAGCAAGTCATCCTCGATACGAGGGGCCGCCGAAGATCATTCTATGATTCAAAGAAATCCTGTGACTAATTTCTCCCCGTCCTCCGTCTCTCCGTGTCCCACATTCCAGCAGGGACCACGCTCCCAAAGTATTTCATTGGCTAGAAAGGTGCTTTGTAAACTCAGCTCTTTCTTTCTTCCTTCCTAACTTCTCCCTTTCTAACTTCTCCCTTTCCCATCTTCTATCGTCCTGCCCTGCATTTCTTTCCCCCCTTTCCCCTCCTCTCCCACCCACTGACTTTCCACAATCCAGTTACCGCTTTAATGGGTGAATTAAGGTTGCACAACTATAATGTGCGCAGATGGACGGCTCCGCTTTAAGGGCGGTTCCCGAGAGCGGCCGCTGCGGTCCAAAAGCGCGATGACGCAATGACGCTGGGGCGGCGACGGAAGGGGAGCTGGAGCCTCCCCTGTGATTGGTTGGCGGGAGCTGTCCATCACGCAGCCGAGTGGGCGGATTCCCGCACAGGCGGGCGGCGCTAGCCATTGGCCGAAGCGGCTGCCCATCAAGCTGAGGGCCGGCTGCCATTGGCTGAGGCGGTGGATGCAGAGTAAAGCGCCCCCTGTAGGGCCAGGGAGGGTATTACAGGGTCAAATACAACAACAACAACAACAACAACAACTGATATTTATATAGCACCTTTACCGTACACCCCCAGGGCAGGTCCAGCACGGGTTAGATACAAGAAGGAAAGATGTGCATTTATAGAGCGCCTTTCTCGACCACCGGACGTCCCAAAGCGCTTTACGGCCAATGACGTACTTTTGGAATGTGGTCACTGTTGCATTGTGGGAAACGTGGCAGCCAATTTGCGCACAGCAAGATCCCACACACAGCATCATCATCAGAGGCAGTCCCTCGGAATCGAGGAAGACTTGCCTCCACTCTAACAGTGAGTTCTCAGGTGACTGAACCGTCCAATACGAGAGCCACAGTCCCTGTCACAGGTGGGACAGACAGTGGTTGAGGGAAGGGGAGGGTGGGACTGGTTTGCCGCACGCTCCTTCCGCTGCCTGCGCTTGGTCTCTGCACGCTCTCGGCGACGAGACTCGAGGTGCTCAGCGCCCTCCCGGATGCACTTCCTCCACTTAGGGTGGACTGGTCTTTGGGCCCAGGGACTCCCAGGTATTGGTGGGGATGTTGCACTTTATCAGGGAGGGGTGTCCCTTGTAACGTTTCCTCTGCCCACCTTGGGCTCGTTGCCGTGAAGGAGTTCCGAGTAGAGCGCTTGCTTTGGGAGTCTCGTGTCTGGGGCGTGCAGACAATGTGGCCCTGCCCAGCGGAGCTGGTCGAGTGTGGTCAGTGCTTCGATGCTGGGGATGTTGGCCTGGTCGAGGACACTAACGTTGGTGCGTCTGTCCTCCCGGGGGATTTGTAGGATCTTGCGGAGACAGCGTTGGTGGTATTTCTCCAGCGACTTGAGATGTCTACTGTACATGGTCCATGTCTCTGAGCCATACAGGAGGGTGGGTATTACTACAGCCCTGTAGACCATGAGCTGGGTGGTGGATTTGAGGGTCTGGTCTTCAAACACTCTGTTCCTCAGGCGGCCGAAGGCTGCACTGGCGCACTGGAGGCGGTGTTGGATCTTGTCGTCGATGCCTGCCCTTGTTGATAGGAGGCTCCCGAGGTTTGGAAAATGGTCCCAGGTGTCCAGGGCCGGGCCGTGGATCTTGATGACTGGGGGATAGTGCTGTGCGGCGAGGGCAGGCTGGTGGAGGACCTTTGTCTTGCAGATGTTTAGTGTAAGTCCTGTGCTTTCGTACACCTCAGTAAATATGTTGACTAAGACAATGGCCCAGGGCAGGTCCAGCATGGGGTTAGATACAGAATAAAGCTCCCTCTATACTGTCCCATCAAACACTCCCAGGGCAGGTACAGCACGGGGTTCGATACAGAGTAAAGCTCCCTCTACACTGTCCCATCAAACACTCCCAGGGCAGGTTCAGCACGGGGTTAGATACAGAGTAAAGCTCCCTCCACACTGTCCCATCAAACACTCCCAGGGCAGGTTCAGCACGGGGTTAGACACAGAGTAAAGCTCCCTCTACACTGTCCCATCAAACACTCCCAGGGCAGGTACAGGGGGTTAGATACAGAGTAAAGCTCCCTCTACACTGTCCCATCAAACACTCCCAGGGCAGGTACAGCACGGGGTTAGATACAGAATAAAGCTCCCTCTACACTGTCCCATCAAACACTCCCACGGCAGATACAGGGGGTTAGATACAGAGTAAAGCTCCCTCGACACTGTCCCATCAAACACTCCCAGGGCAAGTACAGCACGGGTTAGATACAGAGTAAAGCTCCCTCTACACTGTCCCATGAAACACTCCCAGGGCAGGTACAGCACGGGTTAGATACAGAGTAAAGGTCTCTCTGCACTGTCCCATCAACACTCCCAGGGCAGGTACAGGGTGTTAGATACAGAGTAATGCTCCCTCTCCACTGTCCCATCAAACACTCCCAGGGCAGGTACAGGGTGATAGATACAGAGTAATGCTCCCTCTAAACTGTCCCATCAAACACTCCCAGGGCAGGTACAGGGGGTTAGATACAGAGTAAAGCGCCGCTACACTGTCCCATCAAACATTCCCAGGGCAGGTACAGGGGGTTAGATACAGAGTAAAGCTCCCTCTGCACTGTCCCATCAAACACTCCCAGGGCAGGTACAGCATGACAGTGCGGTGCTCCCTCAGTTCCGCCTCCCCGAAAGTGCGGCATTCCCTCAGTACTGCACTGGGAGTGTCAGCCTAGATTTATGTGCTCAAGGTATTGGAGACGGAGCGAGGCTGCCTCCTGGTGGTGAGTTACTGTATTACACCCAGGACATGGAGCGAGGCTGCCTCCTGGTGGTGAGTTACTGTATTACACCCAGGACATGGAGCGAGGCTGCCTACTGGTGGTGAGTTACTGTATTACACCCAGGACATGGAGCGAGGCTGCCTACGGTGGTAAGTTACTGAATTACACCCAGGACATGGAGCGAGCCTGCCTCCTGGTGGTGGTTTACTGAATTACACCTAGATTCTTTCACCATTGCCCTGCAATTATTTCACTTTCAAGTATTTTCAAATTCTCTTTTGAAACTCGCTGTTGAATCTGCTTCCACCGCCCTTTCAGGCAGCCCATTCCCAATCACAACAAATTGCTGAGTATTTTTTCCCTCACCTCGCCTCTGGTAACTTTGTCACCAGGAGGCAGCCTCGCTCCATGTCCTGGGTGTAATTCAGTAACTCACCACCAGGAGGCAGCCTCGCTCCATGTCCTGGGTGCAATTCAATAACTCACCACCAGGAGGCAGCCTCGCTCCATGTCCTTGGTGTAATTCAGTAACTCACCACCAGGAGGCAGCCTCGCTCCATGTCCTGGGTGTAATTCAGTAACTCACCACCAGGAGGCAGCCTCGCTCCATGTCCTTGGTGTAATTCAGTAACTCACCACCAGGAGGCAGCCTCGCGATAAGTCCTGGGTGTAATTCAATAACTCACCACCAGGAGGCAGCCTCGCTCCATGTCCTGTGTGTAATGCAGTAATTCACCACCAGGAGGCAGCCTCGCTCCATGTCCTGGGTGTAATTCAGTAACTCACCACCAGGAGGCAGCCTCGCTCCATGTCCTGGGTGTAATGCAGTAACTCACCACCAGGAGGCAGCCTCGCTCCATGTCCTAGGTGTAATTCAGTAACTCACCAGCAGGCGGCAGCCTTGCTCCATGTCCTGGGTGTAATTCAGTAACTCACCAGCAGTCGGCAGCCTCGCTCCATGTCCTGGGTGCAATTCAGTAACTCACCACCAGGAGGCAGCCTCGCTCCATGTCCTGGGTGTGATTCAGTAACTCACCACCAGGAGGCAGCCTCGCTCCATGTCCTAGGTGTAATTAATAAACGCCTCAATTTCCAAATTCCCATCATTGTTTACAAATCCCTCTATGGCCCCTCCCGCCCTCCCTTTCTCTGTGACCTCCTCCAGCCCCTACACCCCTCCCTATCTCTGTAACTTCCTCCACCCCCAACACCCCTCCCTATCTCTGTAACTTCCTCCACCCCCTACACCCCTCCCTATCTCTGTAACTTCCTCCAGCCCCTACACCCCTCCCTATCTCTGTAACCTCCTCCAGCCCTTACAACCCTCCCTATCTCTGTAACACCCTCCAGCCCCTGCAACTCTCCCTATCTCTGTAACGCACTCCAGCCCCTACACCCCTCCCTATCTCTGTAACCTCCTCCAGCCCCTACACCCCTCCCTATCTCTGTAACGCACTCCAGCCCCTACACCCCTCGCTATCTCTGTAACCTCCTCCAGCCCCTACACCCCTCCCTATCTCTGTAACCTCCTCCAGCCCCACAACCGCCCGAGAATTCTGGCCTCTTGAGTATCCGGCATTATAATGTTTGATAATCGGCCCGTGTGAAACGGCATGCCCCGGGTATAATTCTGGTGAATCTGCCCTGCACACCCACCAAGGCCGATAGACCCTCCCTGAGGGGCGGGGCCCAGAACTGGAGGCGGTTACTGCAGACCGGCTCTGACCAGGTCTCTGTATCGCTGACCAGATCCGTGTGATCGGCACAATGATGAGACTGTTGCATCTTCTCACTGGTGTGAGTGAGAAGTTAATGTGACGTCGCCCACTGCTGGCTGAGTCAGAACATAACAACATCAGAAATAGGAGCAGGAGTCGGCCATTCGGCCCCTCGAGCCTGCTCCTCCATTTAATACCATCATGGCTGATCCGATCATGGACTCAGCTCCACTTCCCCGCCCGCTCCCCATAGCCCCTTATTCCCTGACCCAGCTTCCACAGCTCTCTGACTGGGCCTCCTCCTGTTCCTGTGTAACAGGCTCGAGGGGCTGAATGGGCCTCCTGTTCCTGTGTAACAGGCTCGAGGAGCTGAATGGGCCTCCTCCTGTCTCTCTTTCTCTGTTTCTCTCTCTCTTTCTCTCTCTCTCTCTCTCTCTCTCTCTCCCTCTATCTCTCTTTCTCTATCTCTCTCTCTCTGTATCTCTCTCTCTCTCCCTCTCTGTCTCCCTATCTCTCCCTCTCTCTGTGTCTCTGTATCTCTCTCTCTGTCTCTGTCTCTCTGTCTCTCTCTCTCCCTGTACTCTCTCTCTCTCTCTCTCTGTGTCTCTCCCCATCTCCCTCTCTCTGTCACTCTCTCTCTGTCTCTCTCTCTCCCTGTACTCTCTCTCCCTCTCTCTCTCTCTCTCTCTCTCTCGCTCTCTCTCCCTCTCTGTCTCTCCCTCCCTCCCTCTCTCTCTCTGCCCCCCTCGCCCCCCCAGTCTCTGGGTTGAAGAGCCCAGTCCCAGACTACTTGCAATGTCTGTGTGGGTGGAGGGAGCGATGGGCCTGGGTCCGTGTGGTTCTCCTTCCCCCGCTGCAGAGGGGGCTGATCGGCCGTGGGGTGCTGCACTCGGGCCTTGCGATCTCTGCAGTTGTTTTACAGTAAATACTAACCTCGCCCACAATACGGGGGAGCCAATTTAAAACCGAGTTGAGAAGGAATTTCTTCTCCCAGAGGGTTGTGAATCTGTGGAATTCTCTGCCCAGGGAAGCAGTTGAGGCTAGCTCATTGAATGTATTCAAATCACAGATAGATAGATTTTTAACCAATAAGGGAATTAAGGGTTACGGGGAGCGGGCGGGTAAGTTGAGCTGAGTCCACGGCCAGATCAGCCATGGTCTTGTTGAATGGCGGAGCAGGCTCGAGGGGCTAGATGGCCTACTCCTGTTCCTAATTCTTATGTTCTTATGTTCTTATGTATGAGAGAGAGAGTGTGAGAGAGTGTGAGAGTGTGAGAGAGAGAGTGAGAGAGAGAGAGTGTGTGAGAGAGAGAGTGTGAGAGAGTGTGTGAGAGAGAGAGAGAGTGTGAAAGAGTGCGTGAGAGAGAGAGTGTGTGAGAGAGAGAGTGAGAGTGTGTGAGAGAGAGTGTGAGAGAGAGAGCATGTGTGAGAGAGAGAGAGTGAGAGTGTGTGAGAGAGAGAGTGTGAGAGAGATAGAGTGAGAGAGAGAGTGCATGAGAGAGAGAGAGTGAGCGTGTGCGAGAGAGAGAGTGTGAGAGAGATAGAGTGAGAGAGAGAGTGAGAGAGTGTGTGAGAGAGAGAGTGCATGAGAGAGAGAGAGTGAGAGTGTGCAAGAGAGAGAGAGAGTGTGTGAGAAAGAGTGTGTGTGAATGAGAAAGAGTGTGTGAGAGAGAGTGTGTGAGAGAGTGCGTGAGAGAGAGAGAGTGTGTGTGTGTGAGAGAGAGAGTGAGAGTGTGTGAGAGAGAGAGTGTGAGAGAGATAGTGTGAGAGAGAGAGTGCATGAGAGAGAGAGAGTGAGAGTGTGCGAGAGAGAGAGTGTGAGAGAGATAGAGTGAGAGAGAGAGTGAGAGAGTGTGTGAGAGAGAGAGTGCATGAGAGAGAGAGAGTGAGAGTGTGCGAGAGAGAGAGTGTGAGAGAGATAGAGTGAGAGAGAGAGTGAGAGAGTGTGTGAGAGAGAGAGTGCATGAGAGAGAGAGAGTGAGAGTGTGCGAGAGAGAGAGAGTGTGTGTGAGTGAGGGAGAGAGAGAGTAAGTGTGTGAGAGAGTGTGAGAGAGAGAGCGTGCTAAAATAACAAGAGCTCCCTCTCCACATCTCCCTCAGTCCCAACTCACTATCTCCGTCTCCACACCTCCCTCTCAGTCCCAATTCCACATCTACTCAACGACGGAGCCTCCACAGCCCTCTGAGGCAGAGAATTCCAGTCATTCACCTCCCTCTGAGTGAAGGAATTCCTCCTCATCTCAGTCCTAAATGGGTGTCCCCCGATCCTGAGACTGTGACCCCTGGTTCTAGACTCCCCAGCCCGGGGGAAACTTCCTTGGTTGACTTATGAGGAAAGGTTGAGGAGGTTGGGCCTCTACTCATTGGAATTCAGAAGAATGAGAGGTGATCTTATCGAAACGTATCAGATTATGAGGGGGCTCGACAAGGTGGATGCAGAGAGGATGTTCCCACTGATGGGGGAGACTAGAACTAGGGGGCATGGTCTTAGAATAAGGGGCCGCCCATTTAAAACTGAGATGAGGAGGAATTTCTTCTCTCAGAGGGTTGTAAATCTGTGGAATTCGCTGCCTCAGAGAGCTGTGGAAGCCGGGACATTGAATATATTTAAGACAGAGATAGACAGTTCCTTAACCGATAAGGGGATAAGGGGACGGGCAGGGAAGTGGAGCTGAGTCCATGATCGGATCAGCCATGATGGTATTAAATGGCGGAGTAGGCTCGAGGGGCTGAATGGCCGACTCCTGCTCCTATTTCTTATGTCCTTATCTACCCTGTAAGACATGCAACCCGCTAACTCAATATCTTCCTGTCAGTGGGACAGTCACTCAACAACCACAACATTTAACTATATAACGCCTGAAACATTGTGAAACGTCCCAAGGTACTACATAGGAATATTATGAGATAAAACATTTGACACCGAGACGCTGAATTAGAAATTAGCGCAGGTGACCAAAAGCTTGGTCAAACAGGTCGGTTTTAAGGGAGGTGTTTGAGGAAACATAGAAACATAGAAAATAGGTGCAGGAGTAGGCCATTCGGCCCTTCGAGCCTGCACCACCATTCAACAAGATCATGGCTGATCATTCACCTCAGTACCCCTTTCCTGCTTTCTCTCCATACCCCTTGATCTCTTTAGCCGTAAGGGCCATATCTAACTCCCTCTTGAATATATCCAATGAACTGGCCTCAACAACTCTCTGCGGCAGGGAATTCCACAGGTTCACAACTCTCTGAGTGAAGAAGTTTCTCCTCATCTCAGTCCTAAATGGCCTACCCCTTATCCTCAGACTGTGACCCCTGGTTCTGGACTTCCCCAACATCGGGAACATTCTTCCCGGATCTAACCTGTCCAGTCCCAGCAGAATTTTATATGTTTCTATGAGATCCCCTCTCATCCTTCTAAACTCCAGTGAATAAAGGCCCAGTTGATCCAGTCTCTCCTCATATGTCAGTCCAGCCATCCCGGGAATCAGTCTGGTGAACCTTCGCTGCACTCCCTCAATAGCAAGAACGTCCTTCCTCAGATTAGGAGACCAAAACTGAAAACAATATTCCAGGTGAGGCCTCACTAAGGCCCTGTACAACTGCAGTAAGACCTCCCTGCTCCTCTATTCAAATCCTCTCGCTATGAAGGCCAACATACCATTTGCCTTCTTCACCGCCTGCTGTACCTGCATGCCAACTTTAAATGACTGATGAACCGTGACACCCAGGTCTTGTTGCACCTTCCCTTTTCCTAATCTGCCACCATTCAGATAATATTCTGCCTTCGTGTTTTTGCCACCAAGGTGGATAACCTCACATTTATCCACATTATACTGCATCTGCCATACATTTGCCCACTCACCTAACCTGTTCAAGTCACCCTGCAGCCTTTTAGCAGCTCACAGCTCACAGCTCACACCGCCACCCAGCTTAGTGTCATCTGCAAACTTGGAGATATTACACTTAATTCCCTCATCCAAATCATTAATATATATTGTAAAGAGCTGGGGTCCCAGCACTGAGCCCTGCGGCACCCCACTAGTCACTGCCTGCCATTCTGAAAAGGACCCATTTATCCCGACTCTCTGCTTCCTGTCTGCCAACCAGTTCTCTATCCACATCAGTACATTACCCCCAATACCATGTGCTTTGATTTTGCACACCAATCTCTTGTGTGAGATCTTGTCAAAAGACTTTTGAAAGTCCAAATACACCACATCCACTGGTTCTCCCTTGTCCACTCTACCAGTTACATCCTCAAAAAATTCCAGAAGATTCGTCAAGCAGGATTTCCATTTCATAAACCCATGCTGACTTGGACCGATCCCGTCACTGCTTTCCAAATGCGCTGCTATTTCATCTTTAATAATTGATTCCAACATTTTTCCCACTATTGATGTCAGTCTAACCGGTCTATAATTACCCGTTTTCTCTCTCCCTCCTTTCTTAAAAAGTGGTGTTACATTAGCTATCCTCCAGTCCATAGGAACTGATCCAGAGTCGATAGACTGTTGGAAAATGATCACCAATGCATCCACTATTTCTAGGGCTACTTCCTTAAGTACTCTGGGATGCAGACTATCAGACCCCGGGGATTTATCGGCCTTCAATCCCATCAATTTCCCTAACACAATTTCCCACCTAAGAAGGATTTCCTTCAGTTCCTCCTTCTCACGAGACGCTTGGTCCCCTAGTATTTCCGGAAGGTTATTTGTGTCTTCCTTCGTGACGACTAAACCAAAGTATTTGTTCAATTAGTCTGCCATTTCTTTGTTCCCCATTATAAATTCACCTGAATCCGACTGCAAGGGACCTACGTTTGTTTTCACAAATCTTGTTCTCTTCACATATCT
Organism: Pristiophorus japonicus; assembly: GCF_044704955.1. Taxonomy (NCBI): domain Eukaryota; kingdom Metazoa; phylum Chordata; class Chondrichthyes; family Pristiophoridae; genus Pristiophorus; species Pristiophorus japonicus. Next base: position 116,505 of record NW_027252428.1, read on the forward strand.
ATAGAAGCTTTGGCAAGAAAGAGAGGTGGGGAGCTTTAGGGAGGGAGTTCCAGGGCTTGGGGCCCAGGTAGCAGAAGGCACAGCCACCGATGGTGGAGCGATTATAATCAGGGATGCTCCAGAGGGCAGAATTAGAGGAGTGCAGACATCTCGGGGAGTTGTGGGGCTGGAGGAGGTTACAGAGATAGGGAGAGGTGTCGGGGCTGGAGCAGGTTACAGAGATAGGAAGTGGTGTGGGGGCTGGAGGAAGTTACAGAGATAGGGAGGGGTGTAGGGACTGGAGGAGGTTACATAGATAGGGAGGGTTGCAAGGGCTGGAGGAGGTTATAGAGATAGGGAGGGGTGTAGGGGCTGGAGGAGGTTATAGAGATAGGGAGGGGTGTAGGGGTAGGAGGAGGTTACAGAGATAGGGAGGGGTGTAGGGGCTGGAGGAGGTCACAGAGATAGGGAGGGCGGGAGGGGCCATAGAGTAGGCCATTCGGCCCTTCGAGCCTGCACCACCATTCAATAAGATCATGGCTGATCATTCCCTCAGTACCCCTTTCCTGCTTTCTCTCCATACCCCTTGATCCCTTTAGCCGTAAGGGCCATATCTAACTCCCTCTTGAATATATCCAATGAACTGGCCTCAACAACTCTCTGCGGCAGGGAATTCCACAGGTTCACAACTCTCTGAGTGAAGAAGTTTCTCCTCATCTCAGTCCTAAATGGCCTACCCCTTATCCTTAGACTGTGACCCCTGGTTCTGGACTTTCCCAACATCGGGAACATTCTTCCCGCATCTAACCTGTCCAGTCCAGTCAGAATTTGATATGTTTCTATGAGATCCCCTCTCATCCTTCTAAACTCCAGTGAATAAAGGCCCAGTTGATCCAGTCTCTCCTCATATGTCAGTCCAGCCATCCCGGGAATAAGTCTGGTGAACCTTCGCTGCACTCCCTCAAGAGCAAGAACGTCCATCCTCAGATTAGGAGACCAAAACTGAACACAATATTCCAGGTGGGGCCTCACTAAGGCCCTTTACAACTGCAGTAAGACCTCCCTGCTCCTATACTCAAATCCCCTGGCTATGAAGGCCAACATACCATTTGCCTTCTTCACCGCCTGCTGTACCTGCATGCCAACTTTAAATGACTGATGTACCGTGACACCCAGGTCTCGTTGCACCTCCCTGTTTCCTAATCTGACGCCATTCAGATAATATTCTGCCTTCGTGTTTTTGCCACCAAAGTGGATAACCTCACATTTATCCACATTATACTGCATCTGCCATGCATTTGCCCACTCACCTAACCTGTCCAAGTCACCCTGCAGCCTTTTAGCGTCCCCCTCACAGCTCACACTGCCACCCAGCTCAGTGTCATCTGCAAACTTGGAGATATTACACTTAATTCCCTCATCCAAATCATTAATATATATTGTAAATAGCTGGGGTCCCAGCACTGAACCCTGCGGTACCCCACTAGTCACTGCCTGCCATTCTGAAAAGGACCCGTTTATCCCGACTCTCTGCTTCCTGTCTGCCAACCAGTTCTCTATCCACATCAGTACATTAGCCCCAATACCATGTGCTTTGATTTTGCACACCAATCTCTGGTGTGGGACCTTGTCAAAAGACTTTTGAAAGTCCAAATACACCACATCCACTGGTTCTCCCTTGTCCACTCTACCAGTTACATCCTCAAAAAATTCCAGAAGATTCGTCAAGCAGGATTTCCATTTCATAAACCCATGCTGACTTGGATCGATCTCGTCACTGCTTTCCAAATGTGCTGCTATTTCATCTTTAATAATTGATTCCAACATTTTCCCCACTACTGATGTCAGGCTAACCGGTCTATAATTACCCGTTTTCTCTCTCCCTCCTTTCTTAAAAAGTGGTGTTACATTAGCTACCCTCCAGTCCATAGGAACTGATCCAGAGTCGATAGACTGTTGGAAAATGATCACCAATGCATCCACTATTTCTAGGGCTACTTCCTTAATTACTCTGGGATGCAGACTATCAAACCCCGGGGATTTATCAGCCTTCGATCCCATCAATTTCCCTAACACAATTTCCCGCCTAATATCAATTTCCTTCAGTTCCTCCTTCTCATGAGACGCTCGGCCCCCTAGTATTTCCGGAAGGTTATTTGTGTCTTCCTTCGTGATGACTAAACCAAAGTATTTGTTCAATTAGTCTGCCATTTCTTTGTTCCCCATTATAAATTTACCTCAATCCGACTGCAAGGGACCTACGTTTGTTTTCACAAATCTTGTTCTCTTCACGTATCTGTAGAAGCTTTGGCAAGAAAGAGAGGTGGGGAGATTTAGGGAGTGAGTTCCAGAGCTTGGGGCCCAGGTAGCAGAAGGCACGGCCACCGATGGTGGAGCGATTATAATCAGGGATGCTCCAGAGGGCAGAATTAGAGGAGTGCAGACAGCTCGGGGAGTTGTGGGGCTGGAGGAGGTGACAGAGATAGGGAGAGGTGTCGGGGCTGGAGCAGGTTACAGAGATAGGAAGTGGTGTGGGGGCTGGAGGAGGTTACAGAGATAGGGAGGGGTGTAGGGACTGGAGGAGGTTACATAGATAGGGAGGGTTGCAAGGGCTGGAGGAGGTTATAGAGATAGGGAGGGGTGTAGGGGCTGGAGGAGGTTAAAGAGATAGGGAGGGGTGCAGGGGCTGGAGGAGGTTACAGAGATAGGGAGGGGTGTAGGGGCTGGAGGGGGTTACTGAGATAGGGAGGGGTGTAGGGGCTGGAGGAGGTTACAGAGATAGGGAGGGGTGTAGGGGCTGGAGGGGGTTACAGAGATAGGGAGGGGCGAGGTCTCCAGTGGTCCTGGTTAACCCTTGCCCCTGGACCAAGACCTCGCTCTGTCAGGCCCATGTGGTGGCTGATGTACAACGGCCACCCCACGTTAAATAAATCCACACACAGGCATCTTCCACCCTTCAGGATGTAGTTCGGGATCCGGAATATTGGCTCCTTCACTGAAACACCTGAGAACTCATCCCTCTTTGGCGTGGAAGCAAGTCATCCTCGATACGAGGGGCCGCCGAAGATCATTCTATGATTCAAAGAAATCCTGTGACTAATTTCTCCCCGTCCTCCGTCTCTCCGTGTCCCACATTCCAGCAGGGACCACGCTCCCAAAGTATTTCATTGGCTGTAAAGGTGCTTTGTAAACGCAGGTCTTTCTTTCTTCCTTCCTAACTTCTCCCTTTCTCACTTCTCCCTTTCCCATCTTCTATCATCCTGCCCCTGCATTTCTTTCCCCCCTTTCCCCTCCCCTCCCACCCACTGACTTTCCACAATCCAGTTCCCGCTTTAATGGGTGAATTAAGGTTGCACAACTATAATGTGCGCGGATGGGCGGCTCCGCTTTAAGGGCGATTCCAGAGAGCGGCCGCTGCGGTCCAAAAGCGCGATGACGCAACGACGCTGGAGCGGCGACGGCAGGGGAGCTGGAGCCTCCCCTGTGATTGGTTGGCGCGAGCTGTCCATCACGCAGCCGAGTGGGCGGGTTCCCTCACAGGCGGGCGGCGCTGTCCATTGGCTGAGGCGGCTGCCCATCAAGCTGAGGGCCGGCTGCCATTGGCTGAGGCGGTGGATGCAGAGTAAAGCGCCCCCTGTAGGGCCAGGGAGGGTATTACAGGGTCAAATACAACAACAAAAACAACAACAACAACAACTGATATTTATATAGCACCTTTACCGTACACCCCCAGGGCAGGTCCAGCACGGGTTAGATACAAGAAGGAAAGACGTGCATTTATAGAGCGCCTTTCTCGACCACCGGACGTCCCAAAGCGCTTTACGGCCAATGACGTACTTTTGGAGTGTGGTCACTGTTGCATTGTGGTAAACGCGACAGACAATTTGCGCACAGCAAGATCCCACACACAGCATCATCATCAGAGGCAGTCCCTCGGAATCGAGGAAGACTTGCTTCCACTCTAACAGTGAGTCCTCAGGTGACTGAACAGTCCAATACGGGAACCACAGTCCCTGTCACAGGTGGGACAGACAGTGGTTGAGGGAAGGAGAGGGTGGGACTGGTTTGCCGCACGCTCCTTCCGCTGCCTGCGCTTGGTCTCTGCACGCTCTCGGCGACGAGACTCAAGGTGCTCAGCGCCCTCCCGGATGCACTTCCTCCACTTAGGGCGGACTGGTCTTTGGGCCAGGGACTCCCAGGTGTGGGTGGGGATGTTGCACTTTATCCGGGAGGGTGTCCCTTGTAACGTTTTCTCTGCCCAACTGGGGCTCGCTTGCCGTGAAGGAGTTTCGAGTAGAGCGCTTGCTTTGGGAGTCTCGTGTCTGGGGCGTGCGGACAATGTGGCCCTGCCCAGCGGAGCTGGTTGAGTGTGGTCAGTGCTTCGATGCTGGGGATGTTGGCCTGGTCGAGGACGCTAACGTTGGTGCGTCTGTCCTCCCGGGGGATTTGTAGGATCTTGCGGAGACATCGCTGGTGGTATTTCTCCAGCGACTTGAGATGTCTACTGTACATGGTCCATGTCTCTGAGCCACACAGGAGGGCGGGTATCACTGCAGCCCTGTAGACCATGATCTTGGTGGTAGGTTTGAGGGTCTGGTCTTCAAACACTCTGTTCCTCAGGCGGCTGAAGGCTGCACTGGCGCACTGGAGGCAGTGTTGGATCTCGTCGTCGATGCCTGCTCTTGTTGATAGGAGGCTCCCGAGGTTTGGGAAATGGTCCCCGGTGTCCAGGGCCGGGCCGTGGATCTTGATGACTGGGGGGCAGTGCTGTGCGGCGAGGGCAGGCTGATGGAGGACCTTTGTATTACAGATGTTTAGTGTAAGGCCCGTGCTTTCGTACACCTCAGTAAATATGTTGACTAAGACTATGGCCCAGGGCAGGTCCAGCATGGGGTTAGATACAGAGTAAAGCTCCCTCCACACTGTCCCATCAAACACACCCAGGGCAGGTACAGGGGGTTAGATACAGAGTAAAGCTCCCTCTACACTGTCCCATCAAACACTGCCAGGGCAGGTACAGGGGGTTAGATACAGAGTAAAGCTCCCTCTGCACTGTCCCATCAAACACTCCCAGGGCAGGTACATGGGGTTAGATACAGAGTAAAGCTCACTCTACACTGTCCCATCAAACACTCCCAGGGCAGGTACAGGGGGTTAGATACAGAGTAAAGCTCCCTCTACACTGTCCCATCAAACACTCCCAGGGCAGGTACAGGGGGTTAGATACAGAGTAAAGCTCACTCTACACTGTCCCATCAAACACTCCCAGGGCAGGTAGAGGGGGTTAGATACAGAGTAAAGCTCCCTCTACACTGTCCCATCAAACACTCCCAGGGCAGGTACAGCATGACAGTGCGGTGCTCCCTCAGTTCCGCCTCCCCGAAAGTGCGGCATTCCCTCAGTACTGCACTGGGAGTGTCAGCCTCGATTTATGTGCTCAAGGTACTGGAGATGGAGCGAGGCTGCCTCCTGGTGGTGAGTTACTGTATTAGATCCAGAACATAGAGCGAGGCTGCCTCCTGGTGGTAAGTTACTGCATTACACCCAGGACATGGAGCGAGGCTGCCTCTTGGTGGTAAGTTACTGCATTACACCCAGGACATGGAGCGAGGCTGCCTCCTGTTGGTGGTTTACTGAATTACACCTAGATTCTTTCACCATTGCCCTGCAATTATTTCACTTTCAAGTATTTTCCAATTCTCTTTTGAAACTCGCTGTTGAATCTGCTTCCACCGCCCTTTCAGGCAGCCCATTCACAATCACAACAAATTGCTGAGTATATTTTCCCTCCCCTCGCCTCTGGTAACTCACCACCAGGAGGCAGCCTCGCTCCATGTCCTGGGTGTAATTCAATAACTCACCACCAGGAGGCAGCCTCGCTCCAAGTCCTTGGTGTAATTCAGTAACTCACCACCAGAAGGCAGCCTCGCTCCATGTCCTGGGTGTCATTCAGTAACTCACCACCAGGAGGCAGCCTCGCTCCATGTCCTGGGTGTAATTCAATAGCTCACCACCAGGAGGCAGCCTCGCTCCAAGTCCTTGGTGTAATTCAGTAACTCACCACCAGAAGGCAGCCTTGCTCCATGTCCTGGGTGTAATTCAGTAACACACCACCAGGAGGCAGCCTCGCTCCATGCCCTGGGTGTAATGCAGTAACTTACCACCAGGAGGCAGCCTCGCTCCATGTCCTGGGTGTAATTCAGTAACTCACCACCAGGAGGCAGCCTCGCGCCAAGTCCTGGGTGTAATTCAGTAACTCACCACCAGGAGGCAGCCTCGTTCCATGTCCTGGGTGTAATGCTGTAACTCACCACCAGGAGGCAGCCTCGCTCCATGTCCCGGGTGTAATTCAGAAACTCACCACCAGGAGGCAGCCTTGCTCCATGTCCTGGGTGTAATTCAGTAACTCACCAGCAGGAGGCAGCCTCGCTCCATGTCCTGGGTGCAATTCAGTAACGTACCACCAGGAGGCAGCCTCGTCCCAAGTCCTGGGTGTAATTCAGTAACTCACCACCAGGAGGCAGCCTCGCGCCAAGTCCTGGGTGTAATTCAATAACTCACCACCAGGAGGCAGCCTCGCTCCATGTCCTGGGTGTAATGCAGTAACTCGCCACCAGGAGGCAGCCTCGCTCCATGTCCTAGGTATAAATAATAAACGCCTCGATTTCCAAATTCCCATCATTGTTTACAAATCCCTCTATGGCCCCTCCCGCCCTCCCTATCTCTGTGACCTCCACCAGCCCCTACACCCCTCCCTATCTCTGTAACCCCCTCCAGCCCGTACACCCCTCCCTATCACTGAAACGCCCTCCAGCCCCAACACCCCTCCCTATCTCTGTAACCTCCTCCAGCCCCAACACCCCTCCCTATCTCTGTAACTTCCTCCACCCCCAACTCCCCTCCCTATCTGTGTAACCTCCTCCAGCCCCGACACCCCTCCCTATCTCTGTAACGCACTCCAGCCCCTACATCCCTCGCTATCTCTGTAACCTCCTCCAGTCCCTACACCCCTCCCTATCTCTGTAACCTCCTCCAGTCCCTACACTCCTCCGTATCTCTGTAACCTCCTCCAGCCCCACAACCGCCCGAGAATTCTGGCCTCTTGAGTATCCGGCATTATAATGTTTGATAATCGGCCCGTGTGAAACGGCATGCCCCGGGTATAATTCTGGTGAATCTGCCCTGCACCCCCACCAAGGCCGATAGACCCTCCCTGAGGGGCGGGGCCCAGAACTGGAGGCGGTTACTGCAGACCGGCTCTGACCAGGTCTCTGTATCGCTGACCAGATCCGTGTGATCGGCACGATGATGAGATTGTTGCATCTTCTCACTGGTGTGAGTGAGAAGTTAATGTGACGTCGCCCACTGCTGGCTGAGTCAGAACATAACAACATGAGAAATAGGAGCAGGAGTCGGCCATTCGGCCCCTCGAGCCTGCCCCTCCATTTAATACCATCATGGCTGATCCGATCATGGACTCAGCTCCATTTCCCCGCCCGCTCCCCATAGCCCCTTATTCCCTGATCGGTTAAGAAACTCTTTATTTCTGTCTTAAATATATTCAGTGACCCAGCTTCCACAGCTCTCTGACTGGGCCTCCTCCTGTTCCTGTGTAACAGTCCCGAGGGGCTGAATGGGCCTCCTCCTGTTCCTGTGTAACAGGCTCGAGGGGCTGAATGAGCCTCCTGTTCCTGTGTAACAGGCTCGAGGGGCTGAATGGGCCTCCTGTTCCTGTGTAACAGGCTCGAGGGGCTGAATGGGCCTCCTCCTGTTCCTGTGTAACAGGCTCGAGGGGTGAATGGGCCTCCTCCTGTTCCTGTGTAACAGGCTCGAGGGGCTGAATGGGCCTCCTCCTGTTCCTGTGTAACAGGCTCGAGGGGCTGAATGGGCCTCCTCCTGTTTCTGTGTAACAGGCTCGAGGGGCTGAATGGGCCTCCTCCTGTTCCTGTGTAACAGGCTCGAGGGGCTGAATGGGCCTCCTCCTGTTCCTGTGTAACAGGATCGAGGGGCTGAATGGGCCTCCTCCTGACTCTCTTTCTCTGTTTCTCTCTCTCTTTCTCTCTGTTTCTCTCTCTCTCTCTCCCTCTCTCTCTTTCTCTATCTCTCTCTCTCTGTATCTCTCTCTCTCTCCCTCTCTCTGTCTGTCTGTCTCTCTCTCTCTCTCTCTCTCTGTATCTCTCTCTCTCCCCCTCTCTCTGTGTCTCTGTATCTCTCTCTGTCTCTCTCTCTCTCTCTCTCTCTCTGTCTCCCTTTCTCTCTCTCTCTCTCTGTATCTCTCTCTCTCTCTCTCCCTCTCTGTCTCTCTCTCTCTCTCTGTATCTCTCTCTCCCTCTCTCTGTGTCTCTGTATCTCTCTCTCTCTGTCTCTCTCTCTCTCCCTCTCTCTCTCCCCTCTCTCTCTCTCTCTCTCTCTCGCTCTCTCTCTCTCTCCCTCTCTGTCTCTCCCTCCCTCCCTCTCTCTCTCTGCCCCCTCGCCCCCCCAGTCTCTGGGTTGAAGAGCCCAGTCCCAGACTACTTGCAATGTCTGTGTGGGTGGAGGGAGCGATGGGCCTGGGTCCGTGTGGTTCTCCTTCCCCCGCTGCAGAGGGGGCTGATCGGCCGTGGGGTGCTGCACGTGGGCCTTGCGATCTCTGCAGTTGTTTTACAGTAAATACTAACCTCACCCACAATACGGGGGAGCCAATTTAAAACCGAGTTGAGAAGGAATTTCTTCTCCCAGAGGGTTGTGAATCTGTGGAATTCTCTGCGCAGGGAAGCAGTTGAGGCTAGCTCATTGAATGTATTCAAATCACAGGTAGATAGATTTTTAACCAATAAGGAAATTAAGGGTTACGGGGAGCGGGCGGGTAAGTGGAGCTGAGTCCACGGCCAGATCAGCCATGATCTTGTTGAATGGCGGAGCAGGCTCGAGGGGCTAGATGGCCTACTCCTGTTCCTAATTCTTATGTTCTTATGTATGAGAGTGTGAGAGAGAGAGTGTGAGAGAGTGTGAGAGAGAGAGTGTGTGAGAGAGAGAGAGAGTGTGTGAGAGAGAGAGTGAGAGATAGAGTGAGAGAGTGTGTGAGAGAGAGAGTGTGAGAGATAGAGTGAGAGAGTGTGTGAGAGAGAGGGTGCATGAGACAGAGAGAGTGAGAGTGTCTGAGAGAGAGAGGGTGTGAGAGTGTGTGAGAGAGAGTGAGAGTGTGTGAGAGAGAGTGTGAGAGAGATAGAGTGAGAGAGAGAGTGAGAGAGTGTGTGAGAGAGAGTGCGTGAGAGAGAGAGAGTGAGAGTGTGCGAGAGAGAGAGAGTGTGTGAGTGAGGGAGAGAGAGAGTAAGTGTGTGAGAGAGTTTGAGAGAGAGAGCGTGCTAAAATAACAAGAGCTCCCTCTCCACATCTCCCTCAGTCCCAACTCACTATCTCCGTCTCCACACCTCCCTCTCAGTCCCAATTCCACATCTACTCAACGACGGAGCCTCCACAGCTCTCTGAGGCAGAGAATTCCAGTCATTCACCTCCCTCTGAGTGAAGGAATTCCTCCTCATCTCAGTCCTGAATGGGTGTCCCCCGATCCTGAGACTGTGACCCCTGGTTCTAGACTCCCCAGCCCGGGGGAAACTTCCTTGGTTGACTTATGAGGAAAGGTTGAGGAGGTTGGGCCTCTACTCATTGGAATTCAGAAGAATGAGAAGTGATCTTATCAAAACGTATCAGATTATGAGGGGGCTCGACAAGGTGGATGCAGAGAGGATGTTCCCACTGATGGGGGAGACGAGAACTAGGGGACATGATCTTAGAATAAAGGGCCGCCCATTTAAAACTGAGATGAGGAGGAATTTCTTCTCTCAGAGGGTTGTAAATCTGTGGAATTCGCTGCCTCAGAGAGCTGTGGAAGCCGGGACATTGAATATATTTAAGACAGAGATAGACAGTTCCTTTACCGATAAGGGGATAAGGGGACGGGCAGGGAAGTGGAGCTGAGTCCATGATCGGATCAGCCATGATAGTATTAAATGGCGGAGCAGGCTCGAGGGGCCGAATGGCCGACTCCTGCTCCTATTTCTGATGTCCTTATCTATCCTGTCGATCCCTGTAAGACATGCAACCCGCTAACTCAATATCTTCCTGTCAGTGGGACAGTCACTCAACAACCACAACATTTAACTATATAACGACGGAAACATTGTGAAACGTCCCAAGGTACTACATGGGAATATTATGAGATAAAAAATTTGACACCGAGACGCTAAATTAGAAATTAGCGCAGGTGACCAAAAGCTTGGTCAAACAGGTCGGTTTTAAGGGAGGTGTTTAAGGAAACATAGAAACATAGAAAATAGGTGCAGGAGTAGGCCATTCGGCCCTTCGAACCTGCACCACCATTCAATAAGATCATGGCTGATCATTCACCTCAGTACCCCTTTCCTGCTTTCTCTCCGTACCCCTTGATCCCTTTAGCCGTAAGGACCATATCTAACTCCCTCTGGAATATATCCAATGAACTGGCCTCAACAACTCTCTGCGGCAGGGAATTCCACAGGTTCACAACTCTCTGAGTGAAGAAGTTTCTCCTCATCTCAGTCCTAAATGGCCTTCCCCTTATCCTTAGACTGTGTCCCCTGGTTCTGGACTTTCCCAACATCGGGAACATTCTTCCCGCATCTAACCTGTCCAGTTCCGTCAGAATTTGATATGTTTCTATGAGATCCTCTCTCATCCTTCTAAACTCCAGTGAATAAAGGCCCAGTTGATCCAGTCTCTCTTCATATGTCAGTCCTGCAATCCCGGGAATCAGTCTGGTGAACCTTCGCTGCACTCCCTCAATAGCAAGAACGTCCTTCCTCAGATTAGGAGACCAAAACTGTACACAATATTACAGGTGAGGCCTCACCAAGGCTCTGTACAACTGCAGTAAGACCTCCCTGCTCCTATACTCAAATCCTCTCGCTATGAAGGCCAACATACCATTTGCCTTCTTCACCGCCTGCTGTATCTGCATGACAACTTTAAATGACTGATGAACCATGACACCCAGGTCTCGTTGCACCTCCCCTTTTCCTAATCTGCCGCCATTCAGATAATATTCTGCCTTCGTGTTTTTGCCACCAAAGTGGATAACCTCACATTTATCCCCATTATATTGCATCTGCCATGCATTTGCCCACTCACCTAACCTGTCCAATTCACCCTGCAGCCTCTTAGCGTCCCCTTCACAGCTCACACCGCCACCCAGCTTAGTGTCATCTGCAAACTTGGAGATATTACACTTAATTCCCAAATCATTAATATATATTGTAAATAGCTGGGGTCCCAGCACTGAGCCCTGTGGCACCCGACTAGTCACTGCCTGCCATTCTGAAAAGGACCCGTTTATCCCGACTCTCTGCTTCCTGTCTGCCAACCAGTTCTCTATCCACATCAGTACATTACCCCCAATACCATGTGCTTTGATTTTGCACACCAATCTCTTGTGTGGGACCTTGTCAAAAGACTTTTGAAAGTCCAAATACACCACATCCGCTGGTTCTCCCTTGTCCACTCTACCAGTTACATCCTCAAAAAATTCCAGAAGATTCGTCAAGCAGGATTTCCATTTCATAAACCCATGCTGACTTGGACCGATCCCGTCACTGCTTTCCAAATGTGCTGCTATTTCATCTTTAATAATTGATTCCAACATTTTTCCCACTACTGATGTCAGACTAACCGGTCTATAATTACCCGTTTTTTCCAACCCTCCTTTCTTAAAAAGTGGTGTTACATTAGCTACCCTCCAGTCCATAGGAACTGATCCAGAGTCGATAGACTGTTGGAAAATGATCACCAATGCATCCACTATTTCTAGGGCCACTTCCTTAAGTACTCTGGGATGCAGACTATCAGGCCCCGGGGATTTATCGGCCTTCAATCCCATCAATTTCCCTAACACAATTTCCCACCTAATAAGGATTTCCTTCAGTTCCTCCTTCTCACGAGACGCTTGGTCCCCTGGTATTTCCGGAAGGTTATTTGTGTCTTCCTTCGTGACGACTAAACCAAAGTATTTGTTCAATTAGTCTGCCATTTCTTTGTTCCCCATTATAAATTTACCTGAATCCGACTGCAAGGGACCTACATTTGTTTTCACAAATCTTGTTCTCTTCACATATCTATAGAAGCTTTGGCAAGAAAGAGAGGTGGGGAGCTTTAGGGAGGGAGTTCCAGAGCTTGGGGCCCAGGTAACAGAAGGCACAGCCACCGATGGTGGAGCGATTATAATCAGGGATGCTCCAGAGGGCAGAATTAGAGGAGTGCAGACATCTCGGGAGGTTGTGGGGCTGGAGGAGGTTACAGAGATAGGGAGAGGTGTCGGGGCTGGAGGAAGTTACAGAGATAGGGAGGGGTGTAGGGACTGGAGGGGGTTACAGAGATAGGGAGGGTTGTAAGGGCTGGAGGAGGTTGCAGAGATAGGGAAGGGTTGTAAGGGCTGGAGGAGGTTGCAGAGATAGGGAGGGGTGTAGGGGCTGGAGGAGGTTACAGAGATAGGGAGGGGTGTAGGGGCTGGATGAGGTTACAGAGATAGGGAGGGTTGCAGGGGCTGGAGGAGGTTACAGAGATAGGGAGTGGTGTAGGGGCTGGAGGAGGTTACAGAGATAGGGAGGGGTGTGGGGGCTGGAGGAGGACAGAGAGATAGGGAGGGGTGTAGGGGCTGTAAGAGGTTACAGAGATAGGTAGGGGTGTCGGGGCTGGAGGAGGTTACAGAGATAGGGAGGGGTGTAGGGGCTGGAGGGGGTTACAGAGATAGGGAGGGGTGTAGGGGCTGGAGGGGGTTACAGAGATAGGGAGGAGTGTAGGGGCTGGAGGAGGTTACAGAGATAGGGAGGGGTGTCGGGGCTGGAGGAGGTTACAGAGATAGGGAGGGGTGTTGGGGCTGGAGGGGGTTACAGAGATAGGGAGGGGTGAGGGGCCATGGAGGTATTGCCTGTGGAACAGAGCAGGTCTTCATTGGTCCTGGTTAACCCTTGCCCCTGGACCAAGACCTCGCTCTGTCAGGCCCGTGTGGTGGCTGGTGTACAACGGCCACCCCACGTTAAATAAATCCACACACAGGCATCTTCCACCCTTCAGGATGTAGTTCGGGATCCGGAATATTGGCTCCTTCACTGAAACACCTGAGAACTCATCCCTCTTTGGCGTGGAAGCAAGTCATCCTCGATACGAGGGGCCGCCGAAGATCATTCTATGATTCAAAGAAATTCTGTGACTAATTTCTCCCCGTCCTCCGTCTCTCCGTGTCCCACATTCCAGCAGGGACCACGCTCCCAAAGTATTTCATTGGCTGGAAAGGTGCTTTGTAAACGCAGGTCTTTCTTTCTTCCTTCCTAACTTCTCCCTTTCTAACTTCTCCCTTTCCCATCTTCTATCGTCCTGCCCCTGCATTTCTTTCCCCCCTTTCCCCTCCTCTCCCACCCACTGACTTTCCACAATCCAGTTACCGCTTTAACGGGTGAATTAAGGTTGCACAACTATAATGTGCGCGGATGGGCGGCTCCGCTTTAAGGGCGATTCCAGAGAGCGGCCGCTGCGGTCCAAAAGCGCGATGACGCAACGACGCTGGAGCGGCGACGGGAGGGGAGCCGGAGCCTCCCCAGTGATTGGTTGGCGCGAGCTGTCCATCACGCAGCCGAGTGGGCGGGTTCCCTCACAGGTGGGCGGCGCTGTCCATTGGCTGAGGCGGCTGCCCATCAAGCTGAGGGCCGGCTGCCATTGGCTGAGGCGGTGGATGCAGAGTAAAGCGCCCCCTGTAGGGCCAGGGAGGGTATTACAGGGTCAAATACAACAACAACAACAACTGATATTTATATAGCACCTTTACCGTACACCCCCAGGACAGGTCCAGCACGGGTTAGATACAAGAAGGAAAGATGTGCATTTATAGAGCGCCTTTCTCGACCACCGGACGTCCCAAAGCGCTTTACGGCCAATGACGTACTTTTGGAATGTGGTCACTGTTGCATTGTGGGAAACGTGGCAGCCAATTTGCGCACAGCAAGATCCCACACACAGCATCATCATCAGAGGCAGTCCCTCGGAATCGAGGAAGACTTGCTTCCACTCTAACAGTGAGTCCTCAGGTGACTGAACAGCCCAATACGGGAGCCACAGTCCCTGTCACAGGTGGGACAGACAGTGGTTGAGGCAAGGGGAGGGTGGGACTGGTTTGCCGCACGCTCCTTCCGCTGCCTGCGCTTGGTCTCTGCACGCTCTCGGCGACGAGACTCGAGGTGCTCAGCGCCCTCCCGGATGCACTTCCTCCACTTAGGGCGGACTGGTCTTTGGGCCAGGGACTCCCAGGTGTCGGTGGGCATGTTGCACTTTATCAGGGAGGGGTGTCCCTTGTAACGTTTCCTCTGCCCACCTTGGGCTCGTTGCCGTGAAGGAGTTCCGAGTAGAGCGCTTGCTTTGGGAGTCTCGTGTCTGGGGCGTGCAGACAATGTGGCCCTGCCCAGCGGAGCTGGTCGAGTGTGGTCAGTGCTTCGATGCTGGGGATGTTGGCCTGGTCGAGGACACTAACGTTGGTGCGTCTGTCCTCCCGGGGGATTTGTAGGATCTTGCGGAGACAGCGTTGGTGGTATTTCTCCAGCGACTTGAGATGTCTGCTGTACATGGTCCGTGTCTCTGAACCATACAGGAGGGCGGGTATCACTACAGCCCTGTAGACCATGAGCTGGGTGGTGGATTTGAGGGTCTGGTCTTCAAACACTCTGTTCCTCAGGCGGCCGAAGGCTGCACTGGCGCACTGGAGGCGGTGTTGGATCTTGTCGTCGATGCCTGCCCTTGTTGATAGGAGGCTCCCGAGGTTTGGGAAATGGTCCCAGGTGTCCAGGGCCGGGCCGTGGATCTTGATGACTGGGGGATAGTGCTGTGCGGCGAGGGCAGGCTGGTGGAGGACCTTTGTCTTGCAGATGTTTAGTGTAAGGCCTGTGCTTTCGTACACCTCAGTAAATATGTTGACTAAGACAATGGCCCAGGGCAGGTCCAGCATGGGGTTAGATACAGAATAAAGCTCCCTCTATACTGTCCCATCAAACACTCCCAGGGCAGGTACAGCACGGGGTTCGATACAGAGTAAAGCTCCCTCTACACTGTCCCATCAAACACTCCCAGGGCAGGTTCAGCACGGGGTTAGATACAGAGTAAAGCTCCCTCCACACTGTCCCATCAAACACTCCCAGGGCAGGTTCAGCACGGGGTTAGACACAGAGTAAAGCTCCCTCTACACTGTCCCATCAAACACTCCCAGGGCAGGTACAGGGGGTTAGATACAGAGTAAAGCTCCCTCTACACTGTCCCATCAAACACTCCCAGGGCAGGTACAGCACGGGGTTAGATACAGAATAAAGCTCCCTCTACACTGTCCCATCAAACACTCCCACGGCAGATACAGGGGGTTAGATACAGAGTAAAGCTCCCTCTACACTGTCACATCAAACACTCCTAGGGAAGGTACAGGGGGTTAGATATAGAGTAAAGCTCCCTCTACACTGTCCCATCAAACACTCCTAGGGCAGGTACAGGGGGTTAGATACAGAGTAAAGCTCCCTCTACACTGTCCCATCAAACACTCCCAGGGCAAGTACAGCACGGGTTAGATACAGAGTAAAGCTCCCTCTACACTGTCCCATGAAACACTCCCAGGGCAGGTACAGCACGGGTTAGATACAGAGTAAAGGTCTCTCTGCACTGTCCCATCAACACTCCCAGGGCAGGTACAGGGTGTTAGATACAGAGTAATGCTCCCTCTACACTGTCCCATCAAACACTCCCAGGGCAGGTACAGGGTGTTAGATACAGAGTAATGCTCCCTCTAAACTGTCCCATCAAACACTCCCAGGGCAGGTACAGGGGGTTAGATACAGAGTAAAGCGCCGCTACACTGTCCCATCAAACATTCCCAGGGCAGGTACAGGGGGTTAGATACAGAGTAAAGCTCCCTCCACACTGTCCCATCAAACACTCCCAGGGCAGGTACAGCATGACAGTGCGGTGCTCCCTCAGTTCCGCCTCCCCGAAAGTGCAGCATTCCCTCAGTACTGCACTGGGAGTGTCAGCCTAGATTTATGTGCTCAAGGTATTGGAGACGGAGCGAGGCTGCCTCCTGGTGGTGAGTTACTGTATTACACCCAGGACATGGAGCGAGGCTGCCTCCTGGTGGTGAGTTACTGAATTACACCCAGGACATGGAGCGAGGCTGCCTACGGTGGTAAGTTACTGAATTACACCCAGGACATGGAGCGAGCCTGCCTCCTGGTGGTGGTTTACTGAATTACACCTAGATTCTTTCACCATTGCCCTGCAATTATTTCACTTTCAAGTATTTTCAAATTCTCTTTTGAAACTCGCTGTTGAATCTGCTTCCACCGCCCTTTCAGGCAGCCCATTCACAATCACAACAAATTGCTGAGTATTTTTTCCCTCACCTCGCCTCTGGTAACTTTGTCACCAGGAGGCAGCCTCGCTCCATGTCCTGGGTGTAATTCAGTAACTCACCACCAGGAGGCAGCCTCGCTCCATGTCCTGGGTGCAATTCAATAACTCACCACCAGGAGGCAGCCTCGCTCCATGTCCTTGGTGTAATTCAGTAACTCACCACCAGGAGGCAGCCTCGCACCATGTCCTGGGTGTAATGCAGTAACTTACCACCAGGAGGCAGCCTCGCTCCATGTCCTGGGTGTAATTCAGTAACTCACCACCAGGAGGCAGCCTCGCTCCATGTCCTTGGTGTAATTCAGTAACTCACCACCAGGAGGCAGCCTCGCGCCAAGTCCTGGGTGTAATTCAATAACTCACCACCAGGAGGCAGCCTCGCTCCATGTCCTGTGTGTAATGCAGTAATTCACCACCAGGAGGCAGCCTCGCTCCATGTCCTGGGTGTAATTCAGTAACTCACCACCAGGAGGCAGCCTCGCTCCATGTCCTGGGTGTAATGCAGTAACTCACCACCAGGAGGCAGCCTCGCTCCATGTCCTAGGTGTAATTCAGTAACTCACCAGCAGGCGGCAGCCTCGCTCCATGTCCTGGGTGTAATTCAGTAACTCACCAGCAGTCGGCAGCCTCGCTCCATGTCCTGGGTGCAATTCAGTAACTCACCACCAGGAGGCAGCCTCGCTCCATGTCCTGGGTGTGATTCAGTAACTCACCACCAGGAGGCAGCCTCGCTCCATGTCCTAGGTGTAATTAATAAACGCCTCAATTTCCAAATTCCCATCATTGTTTACAAATCCCTCTATGGCCCCTCCCGCCCTCCCTATCTCTGTGACCTCCTCCAGCCCCTACACCCCTCCCTATCTCTGTAACTTCCTCCACCCCCAACACCCCTCCCTATCTCTGTAACTTCCTCCACCCCCAACACCCCTCCCTATCTCTGTAACGCACTCCAGCCCCTACACCCCTCGCTATCTCTGTAACCTCCTCCAGCCCCTACACCCCTCCCTATCTCTGTAACCTGCTCCAGCCCCTACACCCCTCGCTATCTCTGTAACCTCCTCCAGTCCCTACACCCCTCCCTATCTCTGTAACCTCCTCCAGCCCCTACACCCCTCCCTATCTCTGTAACCTCCTCCAGCCCCACAACCGCCCAAGAATTCTGGCCCCTTGAGTATCCGGCATTATAATGTTTGATAATCGGCCCGTGTGAAACGGCATGCCCCGGGTATAATTCTGGTGAATCTGCCCTGCACACCCACCAAGGCCGATAGACCCTCCCTGAAGGGCGGGTCCCAGAACTGGAGGCGGTTACTGCAGACCGGCTCTGACCAGGTCTCTGTATCGCTGACCAGATCCGTGTGATCGGCACGATGATGAGATTGTTGCATCTTCTCACCGGTGTGAGTGAGAAGTTAATGTGACGTCGCCCACTGCTGGCTGAGTCAGAACATAACAACATCAGAAATAGGAGCAGGAGTCGGCTATTCGGCCCCTCGAGCCTGCTCCTCCATTTAATACCATCATGGCTGATCCGATCATGGACTCAGCTCCATTTCCCCGCCCGCTCCCCATAGCCCCTTATTCCCTGATCGGTTAAGAAACTCTTTATTTCTGTCTTAAATATAATCACTGACCCAGTTTCCACAGCTCTCTGACTGGGCCTCCTCCTGTTCCTGTGTAACAGGCTCGAGGGGCTGAATGGGCCTCCTGTTCCTGTGTAACAGGTTCGAGGGGCTGAATGGGCCTCCTCCTGTTCCTGTGTAACAGGCTCGAGGGGCTGAATGGGCCTCCTCCTGTTCCTGTGTAACAGGCTCGAGGGGCTGAATGGGCCTCCTCCTGTCTCTCTTTCTCTGTTTCTCTCTCTCTTTCTCTCTCTCTCTCTCTCTCTCTCTCTCTCCCTCTATCTCTCTTTCTCTATCTCTCTCTCTCTCTGTATCTCTCTCTCTCTCCCTCTCTGTCTCCCTATCTCTCCCTCTCTCTGTGTCTCTGTATCTCTCTCTCTGTCTCTGTCTCTCTGTCTCTCTCTCTCCCTGTACTCTCTCTCTCTCTCTCTCTGTGTCTCTCCCTCTCACTCTCTCTCTCACACACACAACTCTCTCTCTCTCACGCACTCTCTCACACTCTCTCTCTCTCTCTCTCTCTCTCTATCTCTCTCACACTCTCTCTCTCGCACACTCTCACTCTCTCTCTCTCATGCACTCTCTCTCTCACTCTATCTCTCTCACTCTCTCTCTCACACACTCTCACTCTCTCTCTCTCACACATGCTCTCTCTCTCACACTCTCTCTCACACACTCTCACTCTCTCTCTCACACACTCTCTCTCTCACGCACTCTTTCACACTCTCTCTCTCTCCTCACACACTCTCTCACACTCTCTCTCTCACACACTCTCTCTCTCTCACTCTCTCTCTCACACTCTCACACTCTCTCACACTCTCTCTTCTCCCAGAGGGTTGTGAATCTGTGGAATTCTCTGCCCAGGGAAGCAGTTGAGGCTAGCTCATTGAATGTATTCAAATCACAGATAGATAGATTTTTAACCAATAAGGGAATTAAGGGTTACGGGGAGCGGGCGGGTAAGTTGAGCTGAGTCCACGGCCAGATCAGCCATGGTCTTGTTGAATGGCGGAGCAGGCTCGAGGGGCTAGATGGCCTACTCCTGTTCCTAATTCTTATGTTCTTATGTTCTTATGTATGAGAGAGAGAGTGTGAGAGAGTGTGAGAGTGTGAGAGAGAGAGTGAGAGAGAGAGAGTGTGTGAGAGAGAGAGTGTGAGAGAGTGTGTGAGAGAGAGAGAGAGTGTGAAAGAGTGCGTGAGAGAGAGAGTGTGTGAGAGAGAGAGTGAGAGTGTGTGAGAGAGAGTGTGAGAGAGAGAGCATGTGTGAGAGAGAGAGAGTGAGAGTGTGTGAGAGAGAGAGTGTGAGAGAGATAGAGTGAGAGAGAGAGTGCATGAGAGAGAGAGAGTGAGAGTGTGCGAGAGAGAGAGTGTGAGAGAGATAGAGTGAGAGAGAGAGTGAGAGAGTGTGTGAGAGAGTGCGTGAGAGAGAGAGAGTTGTGTGTGTGAGAGAGAGAGTGAGAGTGTGTGAGAGAGAGAGTGTGAGAGAGATAGAGTGAGAGAGAGAGTGCATGAGAGAGAGAGAGTGAGCGTGTGCGAGAGAGAGAGTGTGAGAGAGATAGAGTGAGAGAGAGAGTGAGAGAGTGTGTGAGAGAGAGAGTGCATGAGAGAGAGAGAGTGAGAGTGTGCAAGAGAGAGAGAGAGTGTGTGAGAAAGAGTGTGTGCGAATGAGAAAGAGTGTGTGAGAGAGAGTGTGTGAGAGAGTGCGTGAGAGAGAGAGAGTGTGTGTGTGTGAGAGAGAGAGTGAGAGTGTGTGAGAGAGAGAGTGTGAGAGAGATAGTGTGAGAGAGAGAGTGCATGAGAGAGAGAGAGTGAGAGTGTGCGAGAGAGAGAGTGTGAGAGAGATAGAGTGAGAGAGAGAGTGAGAGAGTGTGTGAGAGAGAGAGTGCATGAGAGAGAGAGAGTGAGAGTGTGCGAGAGAGAGAGAGTGTGTGTGAGTGAGGGAGAGAGAGAGTAAGTGTGTGAGACAGTGTGAGAGAGAGAGAGCGTGCTAAAATAACAAGAGCTCCCTCTCCACATCTCCCTCAGTCCCAACTCACTATCTCCGTCTCCACACCTCCCTCTCAGTCCCAATTCCACATCTACTCAACGACGGAGCCTCCACAGCCCTCTGAGGCAGAGAATTCCAGTCATTCACCTCCCTCTGAGTGAAGGAATTCCTCCTCATCTCAGTCCTAAATGGGTGTCCCCCGATCCTGAGACTGTGACCCCTGGTTCTAGACTCCCCAGCCCGGGGGAAACTTCCTTGGTTGACTTATGAGGAAAGGTTGAGGAGGTTGGGCCTCTACTCATTGGAATTCAGAAGAATGAGAAGTGATCTTATCGAAACGTATCAGATTATGAGGGGGCTCGACAAGGTGGATGCAGAGAGGATGTTCCCACTGATGGGGGAGACTAGAACTAGGGGGCATGGTCTTAGAATAAGGGGCCACCCATTTAAAACTGAGATGAGGAGGAATTTCTTCTCTCAGAGGGTTGTAAATCTGTGGAATTCGCTGCCTCAGAGAGCTGTGGAAGCCGGGACATTGAATATATTTAAGACAGAGATAGACAGTTCCTTAACCGATAAGGGGATAAGGGGAAGGGCAGGGAAGTGGAGCTGAGTCCATGATCGGATCAGCCATGATGGTATTAAATGGCGGAGTAGGCTCGAGGGGCTGAATGGCCGACTCCTGCTCCTATTTCTTATGTCCTTATCTACCCTGTAAGACATGCAACCCGCTAACTCAATATCTTCCTGTCAGTGGGACAGTCACTCAACAACCACAACATTTAACTATATAACGCCTGAAACATTGTGAAACGTCCCAAGGTACTACATAGGAATATTATGAGATAAAACATTTGACACCGAGACGCTGAATTAGAAATTAGCGCAGGTGACCAAAAGCTTGGTCAAACAGGTCGGTTTTAAGGGAGGTGTTTGAGGAAACATAGAAACATAGAAAATAGGTGCAGGAGTAGGCCATTCGGCCCTTCGAGCCTGCACCACCATTCAACAAGATCATGGCTGATCATTCACCTCAGTACCCCTTTCCTGCTTTCTCTCCATACCCCTTGATCTCTTTAGCCGTAAGGGCCATATCTAACTCCCTCTTGAATATATCCAATGAACTGGCCTCAACAACTCTCTGCGGCAGGGAATTCCACAGGTTCACAACTCTCTGAGTGAAGAAGTTTCTCCTCATCTCAGTCCTAAATGGCCTACCCCTTATCCTCAGACTGTGACCCCTGGTTCTGGACTTCCCCAACATCGGGAACATTCTTCCCGGATCTAACCTGTCCAGTCCCAGCAGAATTTGATATGTTTCTATGAGATCCCCTCTCATCCTTCTAAACTCCAGTGAATAAAGGCCCAGTTGATCCAGTCTCTCCTCATATGTCAGTCCAGCCATCCCGGGAATCAGTCTGGTGAACCTTCGCTGCACTCCCTCAATAGCAAGAACATCCTTCCTCAGATTAGGAGACCAAAACTGAAAACAATATTCCAGGTGAGGCCTCACTAAGGCCCTGTACAACTGCAGTAAGACCTCCCTGCTCCTCTATTCAAATCCTCTCGCTATGAAGGCCAACATACCATTTGCCTTCTTCACCGCCTGCTGTACCTGCATGCCAACTTTAAATGACTGATGAACCGTGACACCCAGGTCTTGTTGCACCTTCCCTTTTCCTAATCTGCCACCATTCAGATAATATTCTGCCTTCGTGTTTTTGCCACCAAGGTGGATAACCTCACATTTATCCACATTATACTGCATCTGCCATACATTTGCCCACTCACCTAACCTGTTCAAGTCACCCTGCAGCCTTTTAGCAGCTCACAGCTCACAGCTCACACCGCCACCCAGCTTAGTGTCATCTGCAAACTTGGAGATATTACACTTAATTCCCTCATCCAAATCATTAATATATATTGTAAAGAGCTGGGGTCCCAGCACTGAGCCCTGCAGCACCCCACTAGTCACTGCCTGCCATTCTGAAAAGGACCCATTTATCCCGACTCTCTGCTTCCTGTCTGCCAACCAGTTCTCTATCCACATCAGTACATTACCCCCAATACCATGTGCTTTGATTTTGCACACCAATCTCTTGTGTGAGATCTTGTCAAAAGACTTTTGAAAGTCCAAATACACCACATCCACTGGTTCTCCCTTGTCCACTCTACCAGTTACATCCTCAAAAAATTCCAGAAGATTCGTCAAGCAGGATTTCCATTTCATAAACCCATGCTGACTTGGATCGATCCTGTCACTGCTTTCCAAATGCGCTGCTATTTCATCTTTAATAATTGATTCCAACATTTTTCCCACTATTGATGTCAGTCTAACCGGTCTATAATTACCCGTTTTCTCTCTCCCTCCTTTCTTAAAAAGTGGTGTTACATTAGCTATCCTCCAGTCCATAGGAACTGATCCAGAGTCGATAGACTGTTGGAAAATGATCACCAATGCATCCACTATTTCTAGGGCTACTTCCTTAAGTACTCTGGGATGCAGACTATCAGACCCCGGGGATTTATCGGCCTTCAATCCCATCAATTTCCCTAACACAATTTCCCACCTAAGAAGGATTTCCTTCAGTTCCTCCTTCTCACGAGACGCTTGGTCCCCTAGTATTTCCGGAAGGTTATTTGTGTCTTCCTTCGTGACGACTAAACCAAAGTATTTGTTCAATGAGTCTGCCATTTCTTTGTTCCCCATTATAAATTCACCTGAATCCGACTGCAAGGGACCTACGTTTGTTTTCACAAATCTTGTTCTCTTCACATATCTATAGAAGCTTTGGCAAGAAAGAGAGGTGGGGAGCTTTAGGGAGGGAATTCCAGAGCTTGGGGCCCAGGTAGCAGAAGGCACAGCCACCGATGGTGGAGCGATTATAATCAGGGATGCTCCAAAGGGCAGAATTAGAGGAGTGCAGACATCTCGGGGAGTTGTGGGGCTGGAGGAGGTTACAGAGATAGGGAGAGGTGTCGGGGCTGGAGCAGGTTACAGAGATAGGAAGTGGTGTGGGGGCTGGAGGAAGTTACAGAGATAGGGAGGGGTGTAGGGACTGGAGGAGGTTACATAGATAGGGAGGGTTGCAAGGGCTGGAGGAGGTTATAGAGATAGGGAGGGGTGTAGGGGCTGGAGGAGGTTATAGAGATAGGGAGGGGTGTAGGGGTAGGAGGAGGTTACAGAGATAGGGAGGGGTGTAGGGGCTGGAGGAGGTCACAGAGATAGGGAGGGCGGGAGGGGCCATAGAGTAGGCCATTCGGCCCTTCGAGCCTGCACCACCATTCAATAAGATCATGGCTGATCATTCCCTCAGTACCCCTTTCCTGCTTTCTCTCCATACCCCTTGATCCCTTTAGCCGTAAGGGCCATATCTAACTCCCTCTTGAATATATCCAATGAACTGGCCTCAACAACTCTCTGCGGCAGGGAATTCCACAGGTTCACAACTCTCTGAGTGAAGAAGTTTCTCCTCATCTCAGTCCTAAATGGCCTACCCCTTATCCTTAGACTGTGACCCCTGGTTCTGGACTTCCCCAACATCGGGAACATTCTTCCCGCATCTAACCTGTCCAGTCCCGTCAGAATTTGATATGTTTCTATGAGATCCCCTCTCATCCTTCTAAACTCCAGTGAAAAAAGGCCCAGTTGATCCAGTCTCTCCTCATATGTCAGTCCAGCCATCCCGGGAATAAGTCTGGTGAACCTTCGCTGCACTCCCTCAAGAGCAAGAACGTCCATCCTCAGATTAGGAGACCAAAACTGAACACAATATTCCAGGTGGGGCCTCACTAAGGCCCTTTACAACTGCAGTAAGACCTCCCTGCTCCTATACTCAAATCCCCTGGCTATGAAGGCCAACATACCATTTGCCTTCTTCACCGCCTGCTGTACCTGCATGCCAACTTTAAATGACTGATGTACCGTGACACCCAGGTCTCGTTGCACCTCCCTGTTTCCTAATCTGACGCCATTCAGATAATATTCTGCCTTCGTGTTTTTGCCACCAAAGAGGATAACCTCACATTTATCCACATTATACTGCATCTGCCATGCATTTGCCCACTCACCTAACCTGTCCAAGTCACCCTGCAGCCTTTTAGCGTCCCCCTCACAGCTCACACTGCCACCCAGCTCAGTGTCATCTGCAAACTTGGAGATATTACACTTAATTCCCTCATCCAAATCATTAATGTATATTGTAAATAGCTGGGGTCCTAGCACTGAGCCCTGCGGCACCCGACTAGTCACTGCCTGCCATTCTGAAAAGGACCCGTTTATCCCGACTCTCTGCTTCCTGTCTGCCAACCAGTTCTCTATCCACATCAGTACATTAGCCCCAATACCATGTGCTTTGATTTTGCACACCAATCTCTTGTGTGGGACCTTGTCAAAAGACTTTTGAAAGTCCAAATACACCACATCCACTGGTTCTCCCTTGTCCACTCTACCAGTTACATCCTCAAAAAATTCCAGAAGATTCGTCAAGCAGGATTTCCATTTCATAAACCCATGCTGACTTGGATCGATCTCGTCACTGCTTTCCAAATGTGCTGCTATTTCATCTTTAATAATTGATTCCAACATTTTCCCCACTACTGATGTCAGGCTAACCGGTCTATAATTACCCGTTTTCTCTCTCCCTCCTTTCTTAAAAAGTGGTGTTACATTAGCTACCCTCCAGTCCATAGGAACTGATCCAGAGTCGATAGACTGTTGGAAAATGATCACCAATGCATCCACTATTTCTAGGGCTACTTCCTTAAGTACTCTGGGATGCAGACTATCAGACCCCGGGGATTTACAACGGCCACCCCACGTGAAATAAATCCACACACAGGCATCTCCCACCCTTCAGGATGTAGTTCGGGATCCGGAATATTGGCTCCTTCACTGAAACACCTGAGAACTCATCCCTCTTTGGCGTGGAAGCAAGTCATCCTCGATACGAGGGGCCTCCGAAGATCATTCTATGATTCAAAGAAATTCTGTGACTAATTTCTCCCCGTCCTCCGTCTCTCCGTGTCCCACATTCCAGCAGGGACCACGCTCCCAAAGTATTTCATTGGCTGGAAAGGTGCTTTGTAAACGCAGGTCTTTCTTTCTTCCTTCCTAACTTCTCCCTTTCTCACTTCTCCCTTTCCCATCTTCTATCATCCTGCCCCTGCATTTCTTTCCCCCCTTTCCCCTCCCCTCCCACCCACTGACTTTCCACAATCCAGTTCCCGCTTTAATGGGTGAATTAAGGTTGCACAACTATAATGTGCGCGGATGGACGGCTCCGCTTTAAGGGCGATTCCAGAGAGCGGCCGCTGCGGTCCAAAAGCGCGATGACGCAAGGCCGCTGGAGCGGCGACGGAAGGGGAGCCGGAGCCTCCCCTGTGATTGGTTGGCGCGAGCTGTCCATCACGCAGCCGAGTGGGCGGGTTCCCTCACAGGCGGGCGGCGCTGGCCATTGGCTGAGGCGGCTGCCCATCAAGTTGAGGGCCGGCTGCCATTGGCTGAGGCGGTGGATGGAGAGTAAAGCGCCCCCTGTAGGGCCAGGGAGGGTATTACAGGGTCAAATACAACAACAACAACAACAACAACTGATATTTATATAGCACCTTTACCGTACACCCCCAGGGCAGGTCCAGCACGGGTTAGATACAAGAAGGAAAGACGTGCATTTATAGAGCGCCTTTCTCGACCACCGGACGTCCCAAAGCGCTTTACGGCCAATGACGTACTTTTGGAGTGTGGTCACTGTTGCATTGTGGTAAACGCGACTGACAATTTGCGCACAGCAAGATCCCACACACAGCATCATCATCAGAGGCAGTCCCTCGGAATCGAGGAAGACTTGCTTCCACTCTAACAGTGAGTCCTCAGGTGACTGAACAGTCCAATACGGGAACCACAGTCCCTGTCACAGGTGGGACAGACAGTGGTTGAGGGAAGGGGAGGGTGGGACTGGTTTGCCGCACGCTCCTTCCACTGCCTGCGCTTGGTCTCTGCACGCTCTCGGCGACGAGACTCGAGGTGCTCAGCGCCCTCCCGGATGCACTTCCTCCACTTCGGGTGGACTGGTCTTTGGGCCCAGGGACTCCCAGGTGTCGGTGGGGATGTTGCACTTTATCAGGGAGGGGTGTCCCTTGTAACGTTTCCTCTGCCCACCTGGGGCTCGCTTGCTGTGAAGGAGTTCCGAGTAGAGCGCTCGCTTTGGGAGTCTCGTGTCTGGGGCGTGCGGACGATGTGGCCTGCTCAGCGGAGCTGGTCGAGTGTGGTCAGTGCTTCGATGCTGGGGATGTTGGCCTGGTCGAGGACGCTAACGTTGGTGCATCTGTCCTCCCAGGGGATTTGCAGGAACTTGCGGAGACATCGTTGGTGGTATTTCTCCAGCGACTTGAGGTGTCGACTGTACATGGTCCATGTCTCTGAGCCATACAGGAGGGCGGGTATCACTACAGCCCTGTAGACCATGAGCCTGGTTGTGGATTTGAGGCCCTGGTCTTCAAACACTCTTTTCCTCAGGCGGCCGAAGGCTGCACTGGTGCACTGGAGGCGGTGTTGGATCTTGTCGTCGATGCCTGCCCTTGTTGTTAGGAGGCTCCCGAGGTTTGGGAAATGGTCCACGTTGTCCAGGGCCGGGCCGTGGATCTTGATGACTGGGGGGCAGTGCTGTGTGGCGAGGGCAGGCTGGTGGAGGACCTTTGTCTTACAGATGTTTAGCGTAAGGCCCATGCTTTCGTACACCTCAGTAAATATGTTGACTAAGACAATGGCCCAGGGCAGGTCCAGCATGGTGTTCGATACAGAGTAAAGCTCCCTCTACACTGTCCCATCAAACACTCCCAGGGCAGGTACAGCACGGGGTTAGATACAGAATAAAGCTCCCTCTATACTGTCCCATCAAACACTCCCAGGGCAGGTACAGCACGGGGTTAGATACAGAGTAAAGCTCCCTCTACACTGTCCCATCAAACACTCCCAGGGCAGGTACAGGGGGTTAGATACAGAGTAAAGCTCCCTCCACACTGTCCCATCAAACACTCCCAGGGCAGGTACAGGATGGGGTTTAATACAGAGTAAAGCTCCCTCCACACGGTCCCATCAAACACTCCCAGGGCAGGTACAGGGGGTTAGATACAGAGTAAAGCTCCCTCTACACTGTCCCATCAAACACTCCCAGGGCAGGTACAGCACGGGTTAGATACAGAGTGAAGCTCCCTCTGCACTGTCCCGTCAAACACTCCCAGGGTAGGTACAGCATGACAGTGCGGTGCTCCCTCAGTTCCGCCTCCCCGAAAGTGCGGCATTCCCTCAGTACTGCACTGGGAGTGTCAGCCTAGATTTATGTGCTCAAGGTACTGGAGATGGAGCGAGGCTGCCTCCTGGTGGTGAGTTACTGTATTACACCCAGGACATGGAGCGAGGCTGCCTCCTGGTGGTAAGTTACTGCATTACACCCAGGACATGGAGCGAGGCTGCCGCCTGGTGGTGAATTACTGTCTTACACCCAGGACATGGAGCGAGGCTGCCTCCTGTAGGTGGTTTACTGAATTACACCCAGGACATGGAGCGAGCCTGCCTCCTGGTGGTGAGTTACTGAATTACACCTAGATTCTTTCACCATTGCCCTGCAATTATTTCACTTTCAAGTATTTTCAAATTCTCTTTTGAAACTCGCTGTTGAATCTGCTTCCACCGCCCTTTCAGGCAGCCCATTCCCAATCACAACAAATTGCTGAGTATTTTTTCCCTCCCCTCGCCTCTGGTAAGTTTGTCACCAGGACGCAGTCTCGCTCCATCTCCTGGGTGTAATTCAATAACTCACCACCAGGAGACAGCCTCGCTCCATGTCCTTGGTGTAATTCAGTAACTCACCACCAGGAGGCAGCCTCGCAACATGTCCTGGGTGTAATGCAGTAACTTACTACCAGGAGGCAGCCTCGCTCCATGTCCTGGGTGTAATTCAGCAACTCACCACCAGGAGGCAGCCTCGCTCCATGTTCTTGGTGTAATTCAGGAACTCACCACCAGGAGGCAGCCTCGCGCCAAGTCCTGGGTGTAATTCAATAACTCACCACACGGAAGCAGCCTCGCTCCATGTCCTGGGTGAAATTCAGTAACTCACCACCAGGAGGCAGCCTCGCTCCATGTCCTGGGGGTAATGCAGTAACTCACCACCAGGAGGCAGCCTCGCTCCATGTCACGGGTGTAATTCAGCAACTCACCACCAGGAGGCAGCCTGGCTCCATGTCTTGGGTGTAATTCAGTAACTCACCAGCAGGAGGCAGCCTCGCTCCATGTCCTGGGTGTAATTCAGTAACTCACCACCAGGAGGCAGCCTCGCTCCATGTCCTGGGTGTAATTCAGTAACTCACCACCAGGAGGCAGCCTCGCTCCATGTCCTGGGTGTAATTAATAAACGCCTCAATTTCCAAATTCCCATCATTGTTTACAAAGCCCTCCATGGCCCCTCCCGCTCTCCCTATCTCTGTGACCTCCTCCAGCCCCTACACCCCTCCCTATCTCTGTGACCTCCTCCAGCCCCTACACCCCTCCGTATCTCTGTGACCTCCTCCAGCCCCTACACCCTCCCTATCTCTGTAACCCCCTCCAGCCCCTACACCCCTCCCTATCTCTGTAACCTCCTCCAGCCCCTAAACCCCTCCCTATCTCTGTGACCTCCTCCAGCCCCTACACCCTCCCTATCTCTGTAACCCCCTCCAGCCCGTACACCCCTCCCTATCTCTGTAACCTCCTCCAGCCGCAACACCCCTCCCTATCTCTGTAACCCCCTCCAGCCCCTACACCCTCCCTATCTCTGTAACCCCCTCCAGCCCCTACACCCCTCCCTATCTCTGTAACCTCCTCCAGCCCCTAAACCCCTCCCTATCTCTGTGACCTCCTCCAGCCCCTACACCCTCCCTATCTCTGTAACCCCCTCCAGCCCGTACACCCCTCCCTATCTCTGTAACCTCCTCCAGCCGCAACACCCCTCCCTATCTCTGTAACCTCCTCCAGCCCCTACACCCCTCCCTACCTGTGTAAACTCCTCCAGCCCCTAGACCCCTCCCTATCTCTGTAACCTCCTCCAGCCCCTACACCCCTCCCTATCTCTGTAACCCCCTCCAGCCCCTACACCCCTCCCTATCTCTGTAACCTCCTCCAGCCCCTAAACCCCTCCCTATCTCTGTGACCTCCTCCAGCCCCTACACCCTCCCTATCTCTGTAACCCCCTCCAGCCCGTACACCCCTCCCTATCTCTGTAACCTCCTCCAGCCGCAACACCCCTCCCTATCTCTGTAACCTCCTCCAGCCCCTACACCCCTCCCTACCTGTGTAAACTCCTCCAGCCCCTAGACCCCTCCCTATCTCTGTAACCTCCTCCAGCCCCTACACCCCTCCCTATCTCTGTAACCCCCTCCAGCCCCTTCACCCCTCCCTATCTCTGTAACCTCCTCCAGCCCCTACACCCTCCCTATCTCTGTAACCCCCTCCAGCCCGTACACCCCTCCCTATCTCTGTAACCTCCTCCAGCCCCTACACCCCTCCTTATCTCTGCAACCCCCTCCAGCCCCTACACCCTCCCTATCTCTGTAACCCCCTCCAGCCCCTACACCCCTCCCTATCTCTGTAACCTCCTCCAGCTCCTAAACCCCTCCCTATCTCTGTGACCTCCTCCAGCCCCTACACCCTCCCTATCTCTGTAACCCCCTCCAGCCCGTACACCCCTCCCTATCTCTGTAACCTCCTCCAGCCGCAACACCCCTCCCTATCTCTGTAACCTCCTCCAGCCCCTGCACCCCTCCCTACCTGTGTAAACTCCTCCAGCCCCTAGACCCCTCCCTATCTCTGTAACCTCCTCCAGCCCCTACACCCCTCCCTATCTCTGTAACCCCCTCCAGCCCCTTCACCCCTCCCTATCTCTGTAACCTCCTCCAGTCCCTACACCCCTCCCTATCTCTGTAACCGCCTCCAGCCCCTACACCCCTCCCTATCTCTGTAACCTCCTCCCGTCCCTACACCCCTCCCTATCTCTGTAACCTCCTCCAGTCCCTACACTCCTCCGTATCTCTGTAACCTCCTCCAGCCCCACAACCGCCCGAGAATTCTGGCCTCTTGAGTATCCGGCATTATAATGTTTGATAATCGGCCCGTGTGAAACGGCATGCCCCGGGTATAATTCTGGTGAATCTGCCCTGCACACCCACCAAGGCCGATAGACCCTCCCTGAGGGGCGGGGCCCAGAACTGGAGGCGGTTACTGCAGACCGGCTCTGACCAGGTCTCTGTATCGCTGACCAGATCCGTGTGATCGGCACGATGATGAGATTGTTGCATCTTCTCACTGGTGTGAGTGAGAAGTTAATGTGACGTCGCCCACTGCTGGCTGAGTCGGAACATAACAACATGAGAAATAGGAGCAGGAGTCGGCCATTCGGCCCCTCGAGCCTGCTCCGCCATTTAATACCATCATGGCTGATCCGATCATGGACTCAGCTCCATTTCCCCGCCCGCTCCCCATAGCCCCTTATTCCCTGATCGGTTAAGAAACTCTTTATTTCTGTCTTAAATATATTCAGTGACCCAGCTTCCACAGCTCTCTGACTGGGCCTCCTCCTGTTCCTGTGTAACAGGCTCGAGGGGCTGAATGGGCCTCCTCCTGTTCCTGTGTAACAGTCTCGAGGGGCTGAATGGGCCTCCTCCTGTTCCTGTGTAACAGGCTCGAGGGGCTGAATGGGTCTCCTCCTGTTCCTGTGTAATAGGCTCGAGGGGCTGAATGGGTCTCCTCCTGTTCCTGTGTAACAGGCTCGAGGGGCTGAATGGGCCTCCTCCTGTTCCTGTGTAACAGGCTCGAGGGGCTGAATGGGCCTCCTCCTGTTCCTGTGTAACAGGCTCGAGGGGCTGAATGGGCCTCCTCCTGTTCCTGTGTAACAGGCTCGAGGGACTGAATGGGCCTCCTCCTGCTCCTGTGTAACAGGCTCGAGGGGCTGAATGGGCCTCCTCCTGTCTCTCTTTCTCTGTCACCCTCTCTCTTTCTCTCTCTCTCTCTCCCTCTCTCTCTTTCTCTATCTCTCTCTCTCTGTATCTCTCTCTCTCTCCCTCTCTCTGTGTCTCTCTCTCTCTGTATCTCTCTCTCCCTCTCTCTTGTGTCTCTGTATCTCTCTCTCTCTGTCTCTCTCTCTCCCTGTCCTCTCTCTCTCTCTCTCTCTGTGTCTCTCCCCCTCTCCCTCTCTCTGTCACTCTCTCTCTGTCTCTCTCTCTCCCTATACTCTCTCTCCCTCTCTCTCTCTCTCTCGCTCTCTCTCTCTCTCCCTCTCTGTCTCTTCCTCCCTCCCTCTCTCTCTCTGCCCCCCTCACCCCCCTCAGTCTCTGGGTTAAAGAGCACAGTCCCAGACTACTTGCAATGTCTGTGTGGGTGGAGGGAGCGATGGGCCTGGGTCCGTGTGGTTCTCCTTCCCCTGCTGCAGAGGGGGCTGATCGGCCGTGGGGTGCTGCACACGGGCCTTGCGATCTCTGTGGTTGTTTTACAGTAAATACTAATCTCGTCCACAATACGGGGGAGCCAATTTAAAACCGAGTTGAGAAGGAATTTCTTCTCCCGGAGGGTTGTGAACCTGTGGAATTCTCTGCCCAGGGAAGCAGTTGAGGCTAGCTCATTGAATGTATTCAAATCACAGGTCGATAGATTTTTAACCAAAAAGGGAATTTAGGGTTACGGGGAACGGGCGGGTAAGTGGAGCTGAGTCCACGGCCAGATCAGCCATGATCTTGTTCAATGGCGGAGCAGGCTCGAGGGGCTAGATGGCCTACTCCTGTTCCTAATTCTTATGTTCTTATGTTAGAAACATAGAAACATAGAAAATAGGTGCAGGAGTAGGCCATTCGGCCCTTCTAGCCTGCACCGCCATTCAATGAGTTCATGGCTGAACATGCAACTTCAGTACCTCATTCCTGCTTTCTCACCATACCCCTTGATCCCCCGAGTAGTAAGGACTTCATCTAACTCCTTTTTGAATATATTTAGTGAATTGGCCTCAACAACTTTCTGTGGTACAGAATTCCACAGGTTCACCACTCTCTGGGTGAAGAAATTCCTCCTCATCTCGGTCCTAAATGGCTTCCCCCTTATCCTTAGACTGTGTCCCCTGGTTCTGGACTTCCCCAACATTGGGAACATTCTTCCTCCATCTAACCTGTCTAACCCCGTCAGAATTTTAAACGGTTCTATGAGGTCCCCTCTCATTCTTCTGAACTCCAGTGAATACAAGCCCAGTTGATCCAGTCTTTCTTGATAGGTCAGTCCCGCCATCCCGGGAATCAGTCTGGTGAACCTTCGCTGCACTCCCTCAACAGCAAGAATGTCCTTCCTCAGGTTAGGAGACCAAAACTGTACACAATACTCCAGGTGTGGCCTCACCAAGGCCCTATACAATTGTAGCAACACCTCCCTGCCCTTGTACTCAAATCCCCTCGCTATGAAGGCCAACATGCCATTTGCTTTCTTAACCGCCTGCTGTACCTGCATGCCAACCTTCAATGTACCATGACACCCAGGTCTCTTTGCACCTCCCCTTTTCCTAATGTGTCACCATTCAGATAATAGTCTGTCTCTCTGTTTTTACCACCAAAGTGGATAACCTCACATTTATCCACATTATACTTCATCTGCCATGCATTTGCCCACTCATCTAACCTATCCAAGTCGCTCTGCAGCCTCATAGAATCCTCCTTGCAGCTCACACTGCCACCCAACTTAGTGTCATCCGCAAATTTGGAGATACTACATTTAATCCCCTCGTCTAAATCATTAATGTACAGTGTAAACAGCTGGGGCCCCAGCACAGAACCTTGCGGTACCCCACTAGTCACTGCCTGCCATTCTGAAAAGTCCCCATTTACTCCTACTCTTTGCTTCCTGTCTGACAACCAGTTCTCAATCCATGTCAGCACACTACCCCCAATCCCATGTGCTTTAACTTTGCACATTAATCTCTTGTGTGGGACCTTGTCGAAAGCCTTCTGAAAGTCCAAATATACCACATCAACTGGTTCTCCCTTGACCACTCTACTGGAAACATCCTCAAAAAATTCCAGAAGATTTGTCAAGCATGATTTCCCTTTCACAAATCCATGCTGACTTGGACCTATCATATTACCTCTTTCCAAATGCACTGCTATGACATCCTTAATAATTGATTCCATCATTTTACCCACTACCGATGTCAGGCTGACCGGTCTATAATTCCCTGTTTTCTCCCTCCCTCCTTTTTTAAAAAGTGGGGTTACATTGGCTACCCTCCACTCCATAGGAACTGATCCAGAGTCTATGGAATGTTGGAAAATGACTGTCAATGCATCCGCTATTTCCAAGAGAGAGAGAGACTGGGACATACTGTATCAGAGGGAGAGAGAGAGAGAGAGAGTGACTTGGACATCCTGTATCAGAGGGAGAGAGAGAGTGGGACACACTGTATCA
>NW_027252428.1:152500-157500 GCF_044704955.1 Pristiophorus japonicus
CACTATCAGAGAGAGAGACTGGGACACACTGTATCAGAGAGAGAGAGAGAGAGAGAGACTGGGACACACTGTATCAGAGAGAGAGAGAGAGACTGGGACACACTGTATCAGAGAGAGAGAGAGAGACTGGGACACACTATCAGAGAGAGAGAGAGAGACTGGGACACACTGTATCAGAGAGAGAGAGAGAGAGACTGCGACACACTATCAGAGAGAGAGAGAGAGAGACTGGGACACACTGTATCAGAGAGAGAGAGAGACTGGGACACATTGTATGAGAGAGAGAGAGAGAGAGAGAGAGACTGGGACACTATCAGAGAGAGAGAGAGAGAGACTGGGACACACTATCAGAGAAAGACAGAGAGAGAGTGAGAGAGAGACTGAGACACATTGTATGAGAGAGAGAGAGAGAGAGAGAGAGACTGGGACACTATCAGAGAGAGAGAGAGAGAGACTGGGACACACTATCAGAGAAAGACAGAGAGAGAGAGTGAGAGAGAGACTGAGACACATTGTATGAAAGAGAGAGAGAGACTGGGACACACTATCAGAGAGAGAGACTGGGACACACTGTATCAGAGAGAGAGAGAGAGACTGGGACACGCTGTATCAGAGCGAGAGAGAGAGAGACTGCGACACACTATCAGAGAGAGAGAGAGAGAGAGTGAGAGAGAGACTGAGTCACATTGTATGAAAGAGAGAGAGAGAGAGTGGGACACACTATCAGAAAGAGAGAGAGAGAGAGAGAGACTGGGACACACTTTAAGAGAGAGAGACTGGGACACTGTATCAGAGAGAGAGAGAGAGAGAGAATGGGACACATTGTATCAGAGGGAGAGAGAGAGAGAGAGAAAGACTGGGACTCACTGTATCAGAGAGAGAGAGAGAGAGACTGGAACACACTATCAGAGAGAAAGAGAGAGAGAGAGACTGAAACACATTGCACGAGAGAGAGAGAAAGACTGAGACACACTGTATCAGAGAGAGAGAGAGAGACTGAGACACATTGTATGAGAGAGACTGGTACACACTATATCAGAGAGAGAGAGAGAGTGGGGCACACTATCAGAGAGAGAGAGAGAGAGACTTGGGCATACTATCAGAGAGAGAGAGAGAGAGACTGGGTCATACTATCAGAGAAAGAGAGAGATAGAGTGAGAGAGAGACTGAGACACATTGTATGAAAGAGAGAGAGAGAGAATGGGACACACTATCAGAGAGAGAGACTGGGACACACTGTATCAGAGAGAGAGAGAGAGAGAGATTGGGACACACTATCAGGGAGAGCGAGAGAGAGACACTGGGATGCAATGTGTCAGAGAGAGAGAAAGAGAGACTGGGACACATTTTATGAGAGAGAGAGAGAGAGGGAGAGACTGGGGCACTATCAGAGAGAGAGAGAGAGAGACTGGGACACACTATCAGAGAAAGAGAGAGAGTGAGAGAGAGACTGAGACACATTGTATGAAAGAGAGAGAGAGAGAGTGGGACACACTATCAGAGAGAGAGACTGGGACACACTGTATCAGAGAGAGAGAGAGAGAGAGACTGGGACACTATCAGAGAGAGAGAGAGAGAGACTGGGACACACTATCAGAGAAAGAGAGAGAGTGAGAGAGAGACTGAGACACATTGTATGAAAGAGAGAGAGAGAGAGACTGGGACACACTGTCAGAGAGAGAGACTGTGACACAATATCAGAGAGAGAGAGAGAGAGACTGGGACATTATCAGAGAGAGAGAGAGACTGGGACATTATCAGAGAGAGAGAGACTGGGACATTATCAGAGAGAGAGAGAGAGACTGGGACATTATCAGAGAGAGAGAGAGAGAGACTGGGACATTTTCAGAGAGAGAGAGAGAGACTGGGACATTATCAGAGAGAGAGAGAGACTGGGACATTATCAGAGAGAGAGAGAGACTGGGACATTATCAGAGAGAGAGAGAGACTGGGACATTATCAGAGAGAGAGAGAGACTGGGACATTATCAGAGAGAGAGAGAGACTGGGACATTATCAGAGAGAGAGAGAGACTGGGACATTATCAGAGAGAGAGAGAGACTGGGACATTATCAGAGAGAGAGAGAGAGACTGGGACACACTATCAGAGAGAGAGAGAGACTGGGACATTATCAGAGAGAGAGAGAGAGACTGGGACACACTATCAGAGAGAGAGAGAGACTGGGACATTATCAGAGAGAGAGAGAGACTGGGACATTATCAGAGAGAGAGAGAGACTGGGACATTATCAGAGAGAGAGAGAGACTGAGACATTATCAGAGAGAGAGAGAGACTGGGACATTATCAGAGAGAGAGAGACTGGGACATTATCAGAGAGAGAGAGAGACTGGGACATTATCAGAGAGAGAGAGAGAGAGAGTGGGACACATTTTCAGAGAGAGAGAGAGACTGGGACATTATCAGAGAGAGAGAGAGACTGGGACATTATCAGAGAGAGAGAGAGAGAGAGTGGGACACATTATCAGAGAGAGAGACTGGGACATTATCAGAGAGAGAGAGAGACTGGGACATTATCAGAGAGAGAGAGAGACTGGGACACATTATCAGAAAGAGAGAGAGAGAGAGAGTGGGACATTATCAGAGAGAGAGAGAGACTGGGACATTATCAGAGAGAGAGAGAGACTGGGACATTATCAGAGAGAGA
This sequence comes from Pristiophorus japonicus, assembly GCF_044704955.1. Classification (NCBI taxonomy): domain Eukaryota; kingdom Metazoa; phylum Chordata; class Chondrichthyes; family Pristiophoridae; genus Pristiophorus; species Pristiophorus japonicus. Next base: position 155,165 of record NW_027252428.1, read on the forward strand.
GAGAGACTGGGACATTATCAGAGAGAGAGAGAGACTGGGACATTATCAGAGAGAGAGAGAGAGACTGGGACATTATCAGAGAGAGAGAGAGACTGGGACACACTATCAGAGAGAGAGAGAGAGACTGGGACATTATCAGAGAGAGAGAGAGACTGGGACATTATCAGAGAGAGAGAGAGACTGGGACATTATCAGAGAGAGAGAGAGACTGGGACATTATCAGAGAGAGAGAGAGACTGGGACATTATCAGAGAGAGAGAGAGACTGGGACATTATCAGAGAGAGAGAGAGACTGGGACATTATCAGAGAGAGAGAGAGACTGGGACATTATCAGAGAGAGAGAGAGAGACTGGGACATTATCAGAGAGAGAGAGACTGGGACATTATCAGAGAGAGAGAGAGACTGGGACATTATCAGAGAGAGAGAGACTGGGACATTATCAGAGAGAGAGAGACTGGGACACACTATCAGAGAGAGAGAGAGACTGGGACATTATCAGAGAGAGAGAGAGAGAGAGACTGGGACATTATCAGAGAGAGAGAGAGACTGGGACACACTATCAGAGAGAGAGAGAGAGACTGGGACATTATCAGAGAGAGAGAGAGACTGGGACATTATCAGAGAGAGAGAGAGACTGGGACACATTATCAGAGAGAGAGAGAGACTGGGACACATTATCAGAGAGAGAGAGAGAGACTGGGACATTATCAGAGAGAGAGAGAGACTGGGACATTATCAGAGAGAGAGAGAGACTGGGACACACTATCAGAGAGAGAAAGAGACTGGGACACACTATCAGAGAGAGAGAGAGACTGGGACACACTATCAGAGAGAGAGACTGGGACATTATCAGAGAGAGAGAGAGAGACTGGGACATTATCAGAGAGAGAGAGAGACTGGGACACACTATCAGAGAGAGAGAGAGACTGGGACATTATCAGAGAGAGAGAGAGACTGGGACATTATCAGAGAGAGAGAGAGACTGGGACACACTATCAGAGAGAGAGACTGGGACATTATCAGAGAGAGAGAGAGAGACTGGGACATTATCAGAGAGAGAGAGAGAGACTGGGACATTATCAGAGAGAGAGAGAGACTGGGACATTATCAGAGAGAGAGAGAGACTGGGACACACTATCAGAGAGAGAGAGAGACTGGGACACACTATCAGAGAGAGAGAGAGACTGGGACATTATCAGAGAGAGAGAGAGACTGGGACACACTATCAGAGAGAGAGAGAGACTGGGACACACTATCAGAGAGAGAGACTGGGACATTATCAGAGAGAGAGAGAGACTGGGACACACTATCAGAGAGAGAGACTGGGACATTATCAGAGAGAGAGAGAGACTGGGACATTATCAGAGAGAGAGAGAGACTGGGACATTATCAGAGAGAGAGAGAGACTGGGACATTATCAGAGAGAGAGAGACTGGGACACACTATCAGAGAGAGAGAGAGACTGGGACCTTATCAGAGAGAGAGAGAGACTGGGACACACTATCAGAGAGAGAGAGAGACTGGGACATTATCAGAGAGAGAGAGAGACTGGGACATTATCAGAGAGAGAGAGAGACTGGGACACACTATCAGAGAGAGAGACTGGGACATTATCAGAGAGAGAGAGAGAGACTGGGACATTATCAGAGAGAGAGAGAGACTGGGACATTATCAGAGAGAGAGAGAGACTGGGACACACTATCAGAGAGAGAGAGAGACTGGGACACACTATCAGAGAGAGAGAGAGACTGGGACATTACCAGAGAGAGAGAGAGACTGGGACACACTATCAGAGAGAGAGAGAGACTGGGACACACTATCAGAGAGAGAGACTGGGACATTATCAGAGAGAGAGAGAGACTGGGACACACTATCAGAGAGAGAGACTGGGAAATTATCAGAGAGAGAGAGAGACTGGGACATTATCAGAGAGAGAGAGAGACTGGGACATTATCAGAGAGAGAGAGAGACTGGGACATTATCAGAGAGAGAGAGAGACTGGGACACACTATCAGAGAGAGAGAGAGACTGGGACATTATCAGAGAGAGAGAGAGACTGGGACACACTATCAGAGAGAGAGAGAGACTGGGACATTATCAGAGAGAGAGAGAGAGACTGGGACATTATCAGAGAGAGAGAGAGACTGGGACATTATCAGAGAGAGAGACTGGGACATTATCAGAGAGAGAGAGAGACTGGGACATTATCAGAGAGAGAGAGAGACTGGGACATTATCAGAGAGAGAGAGAGACTGGGACACACTATCAGAGAGAGAGAGAGACTGGGACATTATCAGAGAGAGAGAGAGACTGGGACACACTATCAGAGAGAGA
>NW_027252428.1:160000-202500 GCF_044704955.1 Pristiophorus japonicus
CACACTGTATCAGAGAGAGAGAGAGAGAGTGGGACACACTATCAGAGAGAGAGAGAGAGACTGAGACACACTGTATCAGAGAGAGAGAGAGAGACTGGGACACACTGTATCAGAGAGAGAGAGAGACTGGGACACATCGTATGAGAGAGAGAGAGAGAGAGACTCGGACACTATCAGAGAGAGAGAGAGAGAGACTGGGACACACTATCAGAGAAAGAGAGAGAGAGAGTGAGAGAGAGACTGAGACACATTGTATGAAAGAGAGAGAGAGAGAGTGGGACACACTATCAGAGAGAGAGACTGGGACACACTGTATCAGAGAGAGAGAGAGAGAGAGAGAGAGACTGGGACACACTATCAGAGAAAGAGAGAGAGAGAGTGAGAGAGAGACTGAGACACATCGTATGAGAGAGAGAGAGAGAGAGAGACTGGGACACTATCAGAGAGAGAGAGAGAGAGAGACTGGGACACACTATCAGAGAAAGAGAGAGAGAGAGTGAGAGAGAGACTGAGACACATTGTATGAAAGAGAGAGAGAGAGAGTGGGACACACTATCAGAGAGAGAGACTGGGACACACTGTATCAGAGAGAGAGAGAGAGAGAGAGAGAGACTGGGACACACTATCAGAGAGAGAGAGAGAGACTGGGACACACTATCAGAGAGAGAGAGAGAGACTGGGACACATCGTATGAGAGAGAGAGAGAGACTGGGACACTATCAGAGAGAGAGAGAGAGAGAGACTGGGACACACTATCAGAGAAAGAGAGAGAGAGAGTGAGAGAGAGACTGAGACACATTGTATGAAAGAGAGAGAGAGAGAGTGGGACACACTATCAGAGAGAGAGACTGGGACACACTGTATCAGAGAGAGAGAGAGAGAGAGAGAGACTGGGACACGCTGTATCAGAGCGAGAGATAGAGAGACTGCGACACACTATCAGAGAGAGAGAGAGAGAGAGTGAGAGAGAGCCTGAGTCACATTGTATGAAAGAGAGAGAGAGAGAGTGGGACACACTATCAGAAAGAGAGAGAGAGAGAGAGAGGGACACAGTTTAAGAGAGAGAGACTGGGACACTGTATCAGAGAGAGAGAATGGGACACATTGTATCAGAGGGAGAGAGAGAGAGAGAGAGAAAGACTGGGACTCACTGTATCAGAGAGAGAGAGAGAGAGACTGGAACACACTATCTGAGAGAAAGAGAGAGAGAGAGACTGAAACACATTGCACGAGAGAGAAAGACTGAGACACACTGTATCAGAGAGAGAGAGAGACTGAGACACATTGTATGAGAGAGACTGGTACACACTATATCAGAGAGAGAGAGAGAGAGAGTGGGGCACACTATCAGAGAGAGAGAGAGAGAGACTTGGGCATACTATCAGAGAGAGAGAGAGAGAGACTGGGTCATACTATCAGAGAAAGAGAGAGATAGAGTGAGAGAGAGACTGAGACACATTGTATGAAAGAGAGAGAGAGAGAATGGGACACACTATCAGAGAGAGAGACTGGGACACACTGTATCAGAGAGAGAGAGAGAGAGAGAGATTGGGACACACTGTATCAGAGAGAGAGAGAGAGAGAGAGAGACTGGGACACACATAGGAACTGATCCAGAGTCAATGGAATGTTGGAAAATGACTGTCAATGCATCCACTATTTCCAAGGCCACCTCCTTAAGTACTCTGGGATGCAGTCCATCAGGCCCTGGGGATTTATCGGCCTTCAATCCCATCAATTTCCCCAACACAATTTCCCGACTAATAAGGATTTCCCTCAGTTCCTCCTCCTTACTAGACCCTCCGACCCCTTTTATATCCGGAAGGTTGTTTGTGTCCTCCTCAGTGAATACCGAACCAAAGTACTTGTTCAATTGGTCCGCCATTTCTTTGTTCCCGTTATGACTTCCCCTGATTCTGACTGCAGGAGACCTACGTTTGTCTTTACTAACCTTTTTCTCTTTACATATCTATAGAAACTTTGTCAAACCCTTTGTCCTCCTCTGCTGAGTTCTAAATTTCTCCCAATCCCCGGGTTCGCTGCTATTTCTGGCCAATTTGTATGCCACTTCCTTGGCTTTAATGCTATCCCTGATTTCCCTTGATAGCCACGGTTGAGCCACCTTCCCTTTTTTATTTTTATGCCAGACAGGAATGTACAATTGTTGTAGTTCATCCATGCGGTCTCTAAATGTCTGCCATTGCCCATCCACAGTCAACCCCTTCAATATCATTCGCCAATCTATCCTAGCCAATTCACGCCTCATACCTTCAAAGTTACCCTTCTTTAAGTTCTGGACCATGGTCTCTGAATTAACTGTTTCATTCTCCATCCTAATGCAGAATTCCACCATATTATGGTCACTCTTCCCCAAGGGGCCTCGCACAACGAGATTGCTAATTAATCCTCTCTCATTACACAACACCCAGTCTAAGATGGCCTCCCCCCTAGTTGGTTCCTCGACATATTGGTCTAAAAAACCATCCCTTATGCACTCCAGGAAATCCTCCTCTACCGTATTGCTTCCAGTTTGGTTAACCCAATCTATGTGCATATTAAAGTCACCCATTATAACTGCTGCACCTTTATTGCACGCACACCTAATTTCCTGTTTGATGCCCTCCCCAACATCTATCTGTATGAGAGTGTGAGAGAGAGAGTGTGAGAGAGTGTCAGAGAGAGAGTGTGAGAGAGAGAGAGAGAGTGTGTGAGAGAGAGAGTGTGAGAGAGTGAGAGTGTGTGAGAGAGAGTGAGAGTGTGAGAGAGAGAGCATGTGTGAGAGAGATAGAGTGAGAGTGTGTGAGAGAGAGAGTGTGAGAGAGAGAGTGTGAGAGAGAGAGAGAGTGTGTGAGAGAGAGTGTGAGAGAGATAGAGTGAGAGAGAGAGTGAGAGAGTGTGTGAGAGAGAGAGTGCGTGAGAGAGAGAGAGTGAGAGTGTGTGAGAGAGAGAGAGAGAGAGTGTGAGACAGAGAGAGTGAGAGTGTCTGATAGAGAGAGGGTGTGAGAGTGTGTGAGAGAGAGAGTGTGTGAGAGAGTGCGTGAGAGAGAGAGAGTGTGTGTGAGAGAGAGAGAGTGAGAGTGTGTGAGAGAGAGTGTGAGAGAGATAGAGTGAGAGAGAGAGTGAGAGAGTGTGTGAGAGAGAGAGTGCGTGAGAGAGAGAGAGTGAGATTGTGCGAGAGAGAGAGAGAGTGTGTGAGTGAGGGAGAGAGAGAGTAAGTGTGTGAGAGAGTTTGAGAGAGAGAGCGTGCTAAAATAACAAGAGCTCCCTCTCCACATCTCCCTCAGTCCCAACTCACTATCTCCGTCTCACACACCTCCCTCTCAGTCCCAATTCCACATCTACTCAACGACGGAGCCTCCACAGCCCTCTGAGGCAGAGAATTCCAGTCATTCACCTCCCTCTGAGTGAAGGAATTCCTCCTCATCTCAGTCCTAAATGGGTGTCCCCCGATCCTGAGACTGTGACCCCTGGTTCTAGACTCCCCAGCCCGGGGATGAGGGGGTTGACTTATGAGGAAAGGTTGAGGAGGTTGGGCCTCTACTCATTGGAATTCAGAAGAATGAGAGGTGATCTTATCGAAACGTATCAGATTATGAGGAGGCTCGACAAGGTGGATGCAGAGAGGATGTTCCCACTGATGGGGGAGACTAGAACTAGGGGGCATGGTCTTAGAATAAGGGGCCGCCCATTTAAAACTGAGATGAGGAGGAATTTCTTCTCTCAGAGGGTTGTAAATCTGTGGAATTCACTGCCTCAGAGAGCTGTGGGAGCCGGGACATTGAATATATTTAAGACAGAGATAGACAGTTCCTTAACTGATAAGGGGATAAGGGGACGGGCAGGGAAGTGGAGCTGTGTCCATGATCGGATCAGCCATGATGGTATTAAATGGCGGAGCAGGCTCGAGGGGCCGAATGGCCGACTCCTGCTCCTATTTCTGATGTCCTTATCTACCCTGTCAATCTCTGTAAGACATGCAACCCGCTAACTCAATATCTTCCTGTCAGTGGGACAGTCACTCAACAACCACACCATTTAACTATATAACGCCTGAAACATTGTGAAACGTCCCAAGGTGCTACATAGGAATATTATGAGATAAAAAATTTGACACCGAGACGCTTAATTAGAAATTAGCGCAGGTGACCAAAAGCTTGGTCAAACAGGTCGGTTTTAAGGGAGGTGTTTGAGGAAACATAGAAACATAGAAAATAGGTGCAGAAGTAGGCCATTCGGCCCTTCGAGCCTGCACCACCATTCAATAAGATCATGGCTGATCATTCACCTCAGTACCCCTTTCCTGCTTTCTCTCCATACCCCTTGATCCCTTTAGCCGTAAGGGCCATATCTAACTCCCTCTTGAATATATCCAATGAACTGGCCTCAACAACTCTCTGCGGCAGGGAATTCCACAGGTTCACAACTCTCTGAGTGAAGAAGTTTCTCCTCATTTCAGTCCTAAATGCCCTACCCCTTATCCTTAGACTGTGACCCCTGGTTCTGGACTTCCCCAACATCGGGAACATTCTTCCCGCATCTAACCTGTCCAGTCCCGTCAGAATTTGATATGTTTCTATGAGATCCCCTCTCATCCTTCTAAACTCCAGTGAATAAAGGCCCAGTTGATCCAGTCTCTCCTCATATGTCAGTCCAGCAATCCCGGGAATCAGTCTGGTGAACCTTCGCTGCACTCCCTCAATAGCAAGAACGTCCTTCCTCAGATTAGGAGACCAAAACTGAAAACAATATTCCAGGTGAGGCCTCACTAAGGCCCTGTACAACTGCAGTAAGACCTCCCTGCTCCTATACTCAAATCCCCTAGCTATGTAGGCCAACAAACCATTTGCCTTCTTCACCGCCTGCTGTACCTGTATGCCAACTTTAAATGACTGATGAACCATGACACCCAGGTCTCGTTGCATCTCCCCTTTTCCTAATCTGCCGCCATTTAGATAATATTCTGTCAAATCACGAATAGTAAGCAAATACATCCAGGCTTACTTTCTGGTTTCTACATGCTTTGCGGAAGCTTGTAGGGATGGAAACTGTGGATAACCTCACATTTATCCACATTATACTGCATCTGCCATGCATTTGCCCACTCACCTAACCTGTCCAAGTCACCCTGCAGCCTCTTAGCGACCTCCTCACAGCTCACACTGCCACCCAGCTTAGTGTCATCTGCAAACTTGGAGATATTACACTTAATTCCCTCATCCAAAACATTAATATATATTGTAAATAGCTGGGGTCCCAGCACTGAGCCCTGCGGCACCCCACTAGTCACTGCCTGCCATTCTGAAAAGGACCCATTTATCCCGACTCTCTGCTTCCTGTCTGCCAACCAGTTCTCTATCCACATCAGTACATTACCCCCAATACCATGTGCTTTGATTTTGCACACCAATCTCTTGTGTGGGACCTTGTCAAAAGACTTTTGAAAGTCCAAATACACCACATCCACTGGTTCTCCCTTGTCCACTCTACCAGTTACATCCTCAAAAAATTCCAGAAGATTCGTAATGCAGGATTTCCATTTCATAAACCCATGCTGACTTGGACCGATCCCGTCACTGCTTTCCAAATGTGCTGCTATTTCGTCTTTAATAATTGATTCCAACATTTTCCCCACTACTGATGTCAGGCTAACCGGTCTATAATTACCCGTTTTCTCTCTCCCTCCTTTCTTAAAAAGTGGTGTTACATTAGCTACCCTCCAGTCCATAGGAACTGATCCAGAGTCGATAGACTGTTGGAAAATGATCACCAATGCATCCACTATATCTAGGGCTACTTCCTTAAGTACTCTGGGGTGCAGACTATCAGACCCCGGGGATTTATCGGCCTTTAATCCCATCAATTTCCCTAACACAATTTCCCGCCGACTAACGATTTCCTTCAGTTCCTCCTTCTCACAAGACGCTTGGTCCCCTAGTATTTCCGGAAGGTTATTTGTGTCTTCCTTCGTGACGACTAAACCAAAGTATTTGTTCAATTAGTCTGCCATTTCTTTGTTCTCCATCATAAATTCACCTGAATCTGACTGCAAGGGACCTACGTTTGTTTTCACAAATCTTGTTCTCTTCACATATCTATAGAAGCTTTGGCAAGAAAGAGAGGTGGGGAGGTTTAGGGAGGGAGTTCCAGAGCTTGGGGCCCAGGTAGCAGAAGGCACAGCCACCGATGGTGGAGCGATTACAATCAGGGATGCTCCAGAGGGCAGAATTAGAGGAGTGCAGACATCTGAGGGGGTTGTGGGGCTGGAGGAGGTTACAGAGATAGGGAGAGGTGTCGGGGCTGGAGGAGATTATAGAGATAGGGAGGGGTGTAGGGGCTGGAGGAGGGTACAGAGATAGGGAGGGGTGTAGGGGCTGGAGGAGTTGCAGAGATAGGGAGGGGTGTAGGGGCTGGAGGAGGTTACAGAGATAGGGAGGGGTGTAGGGGCTGGAGGAGATTACAGAGATAGGGAGGGGTGTAGGGGCTGGAGGGGGTTACAGAGATAGGGAGGGGTGTAGGGGCTGGAGGGGGTTACAGAGATAGGGAGGGGCGAGGGGCTGGAGGGGGTTACAGAGATAGGGAGGGGCGAGGTCTCCAGTGGTCCTGGTTAACCCTTGCCCCTGGACCAAGACCTCGCTCTGTCAGGCCCGTGTGGTGGCTGGTGTACAACGGCCACCCCACGTTAAATAAATCCACACACAGGCATCTTCCACCCTTCAGGATGTAGTTCGGGATCCGGAATATTGGCTCCTTCACTGAAACACCTGAGAACTCATCCCTCTTTGGCGTGGAAGCAAGTCATCCTCGATACGAGGGGCCGCCGAAGATCATTCTATGATTCAAAGAAATCCTGTGACTAATTTCTCCCCGTCCTCCGTCTCTCCGTGTCCCACATTCCAGCAGGGACCACGCTCCCAAAGTATTTCATTGGCTGTAAAGGTGCTTTGTAAACGCAGGTCTTTCTTTCTTCCTTCCTAACTTCTCCCTTTCTAACTTCTCCCTTTCCCATCTTCTATCGTCCTGCCCCTGCATTTCTTTCCCCCCTTTCCCCTCCTCTCCCACCCACTGACTTTCCACAATCCAGTTCCCGCTTTAATGGGTGAATTAAGGTTGCACAACTATAATGTGCGCGGATGGGCGGCTCCGCTTTAAGGGCGGTTCCCGAGGCTGCCAACTGGTGATGAGTTACTGAATTACACCCAGGGCATGGAGCAAGGCTGCCTCCTGGTGGTGAGTTACTGAATTACACCCAGGACATGGAGTGAGGCTGCCTCCTGGTGGTGAGTTATTGAATTACACCCAGGACATGGAGCGAGGCTGCCTCCTGGTGGTGAGTTACCGAATTACACCCAGGACATGGAGCGAGGCTGCCCCCTGGTGGTGAGTTACTGAATTACACCTAGATTCTTTCACCATTGCCCTGCAATTATTTCACTTTCAAGTATTTTCCAATTCTCTTTTGAAACTCGCTGTTGAATCTGCTTCCACCGCCCTTTCAGGCAGCCCATTCCCAATCACAACAAATTGCTGCCTATTTTTTTCCCTCACCTCGCCTCTGGTAACTTTGTAGGAGCTGGAGGCAGCCTCGCTCCATGTCCTGAAGTAATTCAGTAACTTACCACCAGGAGGCAGCCTCGCTCCATATCCTGAGTGTAATTCAGTAACTCACCACCAGGAGGCAGCCTCGCTCCATGTCCTGGGTGTAATTCAATAACTCACCACCAGGAGGCAGCCTCACTCCATGTCCTGGGTGTAATTCAGTAACTCACCATCAGGAGGCAGCCTTGCTCCATGCCCTGGGTGTAATTCAGTAACTCACCACCAGGAGGCAGCCTCGCTCCATGTCCTGGGTGTAATTCAATAACTCACCACCAGGAGGCAGCCTCACGCCATGTCCTGGGTGTAATGCAGTAATTCACCACCAGGAGGTAGTCTCGCTCCATGTCCCGGGTGTAATTCAGCAACTGACCAGCAGGAGGCAGCCTCGCTCCATATCCTGGGTGTAATTCAGTAACTCACCACCAGGAGGCAGCCTCGCTCCATGTCCCGGGTGTAATTCAGCAACTCTCCACCAGGAGACAGCCTCGCTCCAGATTACGAAGGTAAACTTGTGCAAAACATAAAAACAGATAGTAAAAGCTTTTACCGATATAGAAAACGGAAAAGAGTGACTAAAGCAAATGTTGGTCCCTTAGAAGATGAGAAGGGGGATTTAATAATGGGAAATGTGGAAATGGCTGAGACCTTAAACAATTATTTTGCTTCGGTCTTCACAGTGGAATACACAAAAACCATGCCAAAAATTGCTGGTCATGGGAATGTGGGAAGGGAGGACCTCGAGACAATCACTAACACTAGGGGGGCTAGTGCTAATGGGACTCAAGGTAGACAAGTCCCCATGTCCTGATGAAATGCATGCCAGGGTATTAAAAGAGATGGCGGAAGTTATAGCAGATGCATTCGTTATAATCTCCCAAAATTCTCTGGACTCTGGGGAGGTACCAGCGGATTGGAAAGCAGCTAATGTAACGCCTCTTATTAAAAAAGGGGGCAGACAAAAGGCAGGTAACTATAGGCCGGTTAGTTTAACATCTGTAGTGGGGAAAATGCTTGAAGCTATCATTAAGAAAGAAATAGCGGGACATCTGGATAGGAATAGTGCAATCAAGCAGACGCAGCATGGATTCATGAAGGGGAAATCATGTTTAACTAACTTACTGGAATTCTTTGAGGATATAACGAGCATGGTGGATAGAGGTGTACCGATGGATGTGGTGTATTTAGATTTCCAAAAGGCATTTGATAAGTTGCCACACAAAAGCTTACTGCAGAAGATAAAGGTACGCGGAGTCAGAGGAAATGTATTAGCATGGAGAGAGAATTGGCTGGTTAACAGAAAATAGAGAATCGGGATAAATGGGTCCTTTTCGGGTTGGAAATCGGTGGTTAGTGGTGTGCCACAGGGATCGGTGCTGGGACCACAACTGTTTACAATATACATAGATGACCTGGAAGAGGGGACAGAGTGCAGTGTAACAAAATTTGCAGATGACACAAAGATTAGTGGGAAAGCGGGTTGGGGGGAGGAAACAGAGAGGCTGCAAAGAGATTTAGATAGGTTAAGCGAATGGGCTAAGGTTTGGCAGATGGAATACAATGTCGGAAAGTGTGAAGTCATCCACCTTGGAAAAAATTATTTGAATGGGGAGAAATTGCAACATGCTGCGGTGCAGAGGGACCTGGGGGTCCTTGTACATGAATCACAAAAAGTTAGTTTGCAGGTGTAGCAGGTAATCAGGAAGGTGAATGGGATGTTGGCCTTCATTGCGAGAGGGATGGAGTACAAAAGCAGGGAGATCCTGCTGCAACTCTATAGGGTATTGGTGAGGCCGCACCTGGAGTAATGTGTGCAGTTTTGGTCATCTTACTTAAGGAAGGATATACTAGCTTTGGAGGGGGTACAGAGACGATTCACTAGGCTGATTCCGGAGATGAGGGGGTTACCTTATGATGATAGATTGAGTAGACTGGGTCTTTACTCGTTGGAGTTCAGAAGGACGAGGGGTGATCTTATGGAAACATTTAAAATAATGAAAGGGATAGATAAGATAGAGGCAGAGAGGTTGTTTCCACTGGTCGGGGAGACTAGAACTAGGGGGCACAGCCTCAAAATACGGGGGAGCCAATTTAAAACCGATTTGAGAGGGAATTTCTTCTCCCAGAGGGTTGTGAATCTGTGGAATTCTCTGCCCAAGGAAGCAGCTGAGGCCAGCTCATTGAATGTATTCAAATCATAGATAGATAGATTTTTAACCAATAAGGGAATTAAGGGTTACGGGGAGCGGGCGGGTAAGTGGAGCTGAGTCCACGGCCAGATCAGCCATGATCTTGTTGAATGGCGGAGCAGGCTCGAGGGGCTAGATGGCCTACTCCTGTTCCTAATTCTTATGTTCTTATGTTCTTATGTAAATCAGGAAACACAGAGTAAGTTCGTTAATCTTCATTGCACCTTTATTTCCAGATGTTAAACTTCTCACATTTAAGTTGTTGAAATAACGTGACTTGAAACATAAATGACGGACAGGAAAAGACCCGCTGCTCCATCCAGCCTGTCCCACACAACTGAGATGCTCTGTACCAGCCGACAACATTCGATGATGACTTGAAACCCGTCAGCGGCTTGTCCCGAGTTCTCACTTTTATGTCATTCCGGCTTGCACAAACACTGTCGCCAATCTGTTTTTGAAAGCGCCAACTGTGACACCTTTCATTTGCCATTCCTTTGGGCCCTGCCATGCTCAGTGGATTGGAATTGAGTTACAGAGCCAGCAGCAATGAATGGATGAAACATCAGCTCCTAAACATTAATGGGCCAAATGGGAGGGTTCAAGGGGGGTGAGGCGGTTGGGGATGGGGACCTAATTATCGGGGTGCATCGGCACAATTTACGCGGCTCCCATGCTGTGTTAACTTTTAGCACACTCCAGAACTCAGTTTGTTGACACCCAAAGACAACCCAGAATGAGGAGAATCCATTCACTTCCCTCCCCAAAAGACACAAGAGACAACCAGGTAGCTTGAAAATGCCGTCACTTGAAGAATGAAGAGGAGCTTACAAGGGAACAGCTTACAAAGGAGCTGATCTTCATTTGGGCATTCTCCACGCACTGCTGGCAACCATCGAAGTAGACGAGGAGGATGAGAAAGGAGGCTTAAGTGACCAGACAGACGTGATAAAGTGATTATTACCCATGGGCACACCCTACTCTGATGGGCATCCCATCTCAACAGCCAGGCTACCAATCAGAAGCTGGCAAGATCCAAATCCAGATCCTGCTGATGCAGTTTGCTGTTTGGATCTGGCGCTGGTGTCCGTGAATAACACTGACTTTGATCAATTTGTCCTGGGAGTTGGAGAGTCTGTTCCCTTGCAGGGCCCACCCTTCTCACCCTGACTACCAGTTGGTCAGTGTCCAACAGTATGTGGAGCATGTTGGAATGAAAAATAACGATTCCCTAAAAAAAAGTAGGCTTGTCTTTAATCTGGAAATGACTCCTGTGAGATTCTGAAGTCAGACTGGCAATATTCAACACGCGGGTGTATGAGAAACACGGTTTGTGAGGCAAGGAAAGGGTTAATCAGAACCACCATCTGCTGCAATTTTCTGTAGCATCCTGGAGATCAGGCAACCCCTGAGTAACAGAATCTAGAAACTAAAGAACAAAAGACTGTCCAGCCTCCGCCTGACTGCCTGAGGTCCTCGAGCAGATTGGCGATTGTCCGGTGATACAAGCAAGTCCATCGATCTGGTAAGCCTCAAAGTGCTGAAGATACTCTGGACTATCTCAGTGTGGATCATCCACTTGTCAGGGTGAACCACAGAGCGGCTGACTGTGCTGACTGTAGTATTGTCCACCCCGACCGAAGGGACTCCAGGGCCGGAACTACCCAAAACTACTGCTCAATACACCCAGCTTGCGCTCGGGCCCCCAGTGGCATCCAGGCCTCTCCCCAGTGACGGCTGGGCCTCTCCCCGGCGGAGTCCGTGCATTCGGGCCCCCTTTGGGGACGACTGGGCCTCTACTTCCCCGCGGTACTCCGGGTGTGGTCTGCCCAGGGCTTTGTGCAGCTGCAGAGGGCTGGCAGTGCCCATGGAGCAGTGCCAAGGGAGTAAACTACTACTGACTTACATCTTAAACATTTAAGAAGCTTTTAATCAACTTTTAAACTTTTAATCAACTTGAGAAACTTTTAAAACAATTTGGGAAAACTTGTAAACTTTTAAACAACTTGGAGAAATTAGTTTAAAACCTCTGGAGAAAGTTTTACATAATTTTGGAAAACTTATTTTTTAAACTTTGGAAGAAACTTTTTAAAACATCCCTCGGAACTCCAGCGGACAACTGACCTTCCTAATGCCTGCCCCCAACCAAGCCTCGGGACACCTACAATCAAGGGCACTACTCAGTGCCGAGCTTGCCGCCAACATCTCGCTGTAGGCAATTCGGCTCATACAGCAGTGCCTGGTCTCCAGTCGTCTTGGATCCCTTTGCCACTGGACCAAGACCTTGCTCAGCTAAGCCCGTGTGCAACGACCAACCCACATTAAAAGAACTCACACACAGGCATCTTTCACTTTGTGAACATGAAGTTCGGGACCTGAAACATCAGGACCCTCATGGAGAACTCCAACAGCGACAGGCCAGAACGCCTCACCGCCATTGTCGCCCGGGAACTTAGGCGCTTTGACATCGACATAGCCATCCTAAGCGAGACCCGGCGGGCAGGGGAAGCCCAGCTCAAGGAACAAGGTGGAGGTTACACCTTTTTCTGGAACGGAAAACCAGAGGAAGAACGCCGCCTTCACAGAGTCGGTTTCACCATCAAAAGTGAGCTGGTCGGCCGCCTCAAAAACTCCCCCTGTGGGGTTAACGGACGGCTCATGACTCTTCGACTCACCCTATCCCGGAACCGATGCACCACGGTCATCATTGCGTAGGCCCCGACACTCGATGCAACGAATGAGACCAAAGAGGGTTTTTATTCCAACCTCGAAACATCCCTGTCCCGTGTCCCCGCGGGCGACAAACTGATCCTCCTAGATGACTTCACATCAGGGTCGGCAAAGACACAGCCCTCTGGGATTGGCAGCGAGGGGATAGAGAAAGCCAGCGGTACCCTACTCCTGACAAAATGTCCAGAACATGAACTTCTCATCACCAACATCCTGTTCCGCCAGAGGGACAAATACAAGGCATCGTGGCAACACCCTCACTCCAAACACTGGCACCTTCTCGACTGTCATCGCCCGAGCCAGGGATTGCAAGTATGTGTACATCACCCGCGCCTTGACAGGAGCTGACGACTGCTGGACGGACCAGCGCCTAATCCGATCCATCATCGGCATTAAAAAGCCCCAAAGCGAAGGGGACAGCAGAAGCAATGCCACAAAAAAGTCAATGCAGGGGCACTTAAAGACCCAGGAAAGAGAGACCTATATAGCCAGCACCTCACAGCTAACCTGGCGTGCCTTGATGACCTGAGATGCAGAATGCCCACAGTGCTTGGTCTGCCCTCCAGGCCTCTATAACCAGTGCCTGTGAAGAGACACTTGGTCACTCAACTAGAAAACACCAGGACTGGTTTGATGAGAATGATCAGGTGATCCAAGAACTAATAGATCGCAAGAGCAGAGCATTTCTGAGCCTCAAACAACAACCCAACATGGGAGCAGCAAAGTAACATTACAGACGGCTCAAGGCTGAGGTCCAACAAAAAACCCGGGACCTAACAAAAAGGTGGTGGATGGAGAAAGCACAGGAGATACAGCAGCTGGCCGATAGTCACGATATGCGAGGATTCTTCATCGCAGTCAAGACCAACTACGGTCCAAACTTCCAAGGCCCCATAATCATCATCAGAGGTAGTCCCTCGGAATCAAGGAAGACTTGCTTCCACTACTAAAGTGAGTTCTTTAGTGGCTGAACAGTCCAACACGAGAACCACAGACACTGTCACAGGTGGGACAGACATTGGTCGTGGAAAGGGTGGGGTGGCACTGATTTACCACACGCTCCTTCCGCTGCCTGCACCTGACCTCTTCACACTCGCAGCATTGAGATTCGAAGAACTCAACACCCTCCCGAATGCACTTTCTCCACCGAAGGTGGCCTTCAGCCAGGGTCTCCCAGGTGTCAGTGGTGATGTCACACTTCACCAGGGAGGCTTTGAGGGTCTCTTTGTAATGTTTCCGCTGCCCACCTTTGGCTCGTTTACCATGAAGGAGCGCCGCATAGAGCGCTTGCTTTCGGAGTCTCGTGTCTGCCATGCAAACTAAGTGGCCTGCCCAGCGAAGCTGATCGAGTGTGGTCAGTGCTTCAATGCTGGGGAAGTTAGCCTGGGTGAGGACACTGATGTTGGTGCATCTGTCCTCCCACGGGATATGAAGGATCTTGCGGAGACATTGTTGGTGATATATCTCCAGCGACTTGAGGTGTCTTCTGTACATGGTCCATGCCCCTGAGCCATACAGGAGGGCGGGTATTACTACAGTCATGTAGACCATGAGCTTGGTGGTAGATTTCAGGGCCTGGTCTTCGAACACTCTTTTCCTCAGGTAGCCGAAGGCTGCACTGGCGCACTGGAGGCCGTGTTGAATCTCCGCATCAAAGCCTGCTTTTGTTGATAAGAGGGTCCCGAGGTAAGGGAAATGGTCCACGTTGTCGAGGGCCGCGTCGTGGAACTTGATGACTGGGGGACAGTGCTTTGCGGCAAGGACAGGCTGGTGGAGGACCTTTATCTACCACCAAGCTCATGCTCTATAGGGCTGTAGTAATACCCTCCTGTATGGCTCAGGGGCATGGACGATGTACAGAAGACACCTCAATTCGCTGGAGATATAGCACCAACGATGTCTTTGTAAGATCCTACTAATCCCCTCGGAGGACAGGCGCACCAACATTAGCGTCCACGTCCAGGCTATCATTCCCAGCACTGAAGCACTGACCACACTCGGTCAGCTTCGCTGGGCAGGCCACATAGTTCGCATGTCAGACACGAGATTCCTTCAGCAAGTGAACTATGCAGAGCTCCTTCACGGCAAACGAGCCAAAGATGAGCAGCGGAAACGGTGCAATGACACCCTCAAAGCCTCCCTGATAGAGTGCGACACCATCACTGACACCGAGAGTCCCTGGCCAAAGACCGCCCTAAGTGAAGAAAGTGCATCGGGAGGGTGATGAGCACCTCGAGTCTCAACGCCAAGAGCGTGCGGAAATCAAGCGCAGACAGCGGAAAGAGCATGTGGCAAACCAGTCCCACCCAGCCTTCCCCTCAATGACTATCTGTCCCACCTGTGACAGAGTCAGTGGCTCTCTTATTGGACTACTCAGCCACCAAAGTACTCACTTCAGGAGTGGACAAACGTCTTCCTCTATTCCGAGCGACTGCCTATGATGATGATGTCCACCCCGGCCAAATGTGGCAGCAAGAGTGTCACCCCGTTGTTCAAGCACCAATGGGAAGTAACAGGTCAACTTGACAGAGGGACCCAGGAAGGGGACCCAGACTGTAGAAATACCAGACTACTGTCATACAGTCTGTCTGTAGACATGCTGACTTGCCCGGCACTGAGACTGAAAGTCTACACTGTCCTATTGGACCATTCACATCCCGAGGCTGCTGATCACTGTTTGGGGACGTGGAGCTGGAACGGGTTTCGAAGGTTACTGCCCTGCATTCCAGGTCCTAATCGGGAATGATGGACTAGATGGTACAAATGACATTACGGTCTGGATAAAGCATTGTAAAGTCTTATGGAGGTGAATGATTACATCGATTACAGCACAGAAACAGGCCATTCGGCTCAACCAGTCCATGCTAGCGTTTATGCTCCACTCGAGCCTCCCCCCTGTCTCCCCTCATTTAACTATCAGGATAACCCTCTATTCACTTCTCCCTGAAATGCTTATCTCAATCAATCATCAGAGGCAGTCTCTCGGAATCGAGGAAGACTTGCTTCCACTACTAAAGTGAGTTCTTTAGTGGCTGAACAGTCCAACACGAGAACCACAGACCCTGTCACAGGTGGGACAGACATTGGTCGTGGAAAGGGTGGGGTGGCACTGATTTACCACACGTTCCTTCCGCTGCCTGCACCTGACCTCTTCACACTCGCAGCGTTGAGATTCGAAGAACTCAACATCCTCCTGAATGCACTTTCTCCACCTAAGGCGGTCTTTGGCCAGGGTCTCCCAGGTGTCGGGGGTGATGTCACACTTCACCAGGGAGGCTTTGAGGGTGTCCTTGTAACGTTTCCACTGCCCACCTTTGGCTCGTTTACCATGAAGGTGCGCCGCATAGAGCGCTTGCTTTGGGTGCATCGTGTCTGGCATGCGAACTAAGTGACCTGCCCAAGCTGGGGATGTTAGCCGAGGCAAGGACACTGATGTTGGTGCGTCTGTCCTCCCACGGGATATGAAGAATCTTGCGGAGACATCATTGGTGATATATCTCCAGCGAATTGAGGTGTTTTCTGTACATGGTCCATGCCCCTGAGCCATACAGGAGGGCGGGTATTACTACAGCCCTGTAGACCATGAGCTTACTGGTAGATTTCAGGGCCTGGTCTTCAAACACTCTTTTCCTCAGGTGGCCGAAGGCTGCACTGGCGCACTGGAGACGGTGTTGAATCTCCGCATCACTGTCTGCTTTTGTTGATAAGAGGTTCCTGAGGTAAGGGAAATGGTCCACGTTGTTGAGGGCCACGCCATGGATCTTGATGACTCGGGGCAGTGCTTTGTGGCAAGGACAGGCTGGTGGAGGACCTTTGTCTTATGGATAGTTAGCGTAGGGCCCATGCTTTCGTACGCCTCAGTAAATACGTCGACTGTAACCTGAAGTTCAGCCTCAGAATGTGTGCAGATGCAGGCGGCATCCGCGTACTGTAGCTCAACGACAGAGGTTGGGGTGATCTTGGTCCTGGCCTGGAGGCAGCGTGGGTTAAACAGCTTCCCACTGGTTCTGTAGTTTAGTTCCACTCCAGCGGGGAGCTTGTTGACTGTGAGGTGGAGCCTGGCCTCCTGTGTCTGCACACATTCTGAGGCTGAACTCCAGAATAGAGTCAACGTATTTACTGAGGCATACGAAAGCATGGGCCTTACGCTAAACATCCGTAAGATAAAGTTCTTCCACAAGCCTGTCCTCACCGCACAGCACTGCCCCCCAGTCATCAAGATCCACGGCCCTCAACAACGTGCATCATTTCCCATACCTCGAGAGCCTCTTGTCAACAAAAGCAGACAGTGATGCAGAGATACAACACTCCCTCCAGTGAGCCAGTGCAACCCTTGGCTGCCTGAGAAAAAAACTGTTCAAAGACCAGGCCCTCAAATCTACCACCAAGCTCAAGGTCTACAGGGCTGTAGTAATACCCAACCTCCTGTATGGCTTAGGGGCATGGACGCTGTACAGAAGACACCTCAATTCGCTGGAGATATATCACCAACGATGTCTCCGCAAGATCCTACAAATCCCCTCGTAGGACAGGCACACCAACATTAGCGTCCTCATCCAGGCCAACATCCCCAGCATTGAAGCACTGACCACACTCGGTCAGCTTGGCTGGGCAGGCCACAAAGTTCGCATGTCAGACACGAGACTCCCAAAGCAAGTGATCTATGTTGAGCTCCTTCACGGCAAATGAGCCAAAGGTGGGCAGCGGAACTATTGCAAGGACACCCTCATAGCCTCACTGATAAAGTGCGACACCATCACTGACACCTCGGAGTCCCTGGCCAAAGTCCGTCCTAAGTGGAGAAAGTGCATCGGGAGGGTGTTGAGCACTTCGAGTCTCAACGCCGAGAGCGTGCGGAAATCAAGCGCAGACAGCGGAAAGAGCGTGCGGCAAACCAGTCCCACCCCCTCTTACCCTCAACGACTATCTGTCCCACCTGTGACAGAGCCTGTGGCTCTCGTATTGGACTATTCAGCCACCAAATAACTCACTTGAGGAGTGGAAGCAAGTCTTCCTCTATTCCGAGGGACTGCCTATGATGATGACCTCCACCCTGGCCAAATGTGGCAGCAAGAGTGTCACCCCGTCATTCAAGCACCAATGGGAAGTAACACGTCAACTTGACAGAGGGACCCAGGAGGGGGTCCCAGACTGTAGAAATACCGGACTACTGTCATACAGTCTGTCTGTAGACATGCTGACTTGCCCGGCACTGAGTCTGAAAATCTACAATGTCCTATTGTACCATTCACACCCGAGGCTGCTGATCACTGCTTGGGGACGTGGAGCTGGAACGGGTATCGAAGGTTACCTCCCTGCATTCCAGGTCCTAATCGGGAATGATAGGCGATCATGGTGCAAAGGACATTGCGGTCCGGATAAAGCCTTGTAAAGGCTAATGGAGGTGAATCATTACATAGGAATACAGCACAGAAACAGGCCATTCGGTTCAACCAGTCCATGCTGGCGTTTATACTCCACTCGAACCTCCCCCTGTCTCCACTCATCTAACTATCAGGATAACCCTCTATTCACTTCTCCCTTATATACTTTACAATCAATCATCATTGGCAGTCCCTCGAAATGAGGACGCCAAAAAAGGATGAGTTCACAAGTGTTTCAATGAAGACCCCGAACTACATCCTCAAGGTTGGAAGATGCCTGTGCTTGGATGTTTTTAAAATCTGGTGCCCGTTGCACACCAGCCACCACATGGGCTTGACAGAGCGAGGTCTTGGTCCAATGGCAAGGGTTAACCACGACGATTAGAAACCAGCTCTGCTGCATGGACCTAGTGCGTACACATATCTCATCTAGCCTCCCCTTAAATACATCGATACTATTTGCCTCAACTACTCCACATCTCACCATTCTCTGGGTAAAGAAGTTCCTTCTGAATTCCTAATTGATTTGTGGGTGACTATCTTATATTGATGTCCTCTAGTGAAAACATTCTCTCTGTAACGACTCTATCAAAACCTTTCATCATTTTAAAGATCTCGATTGGTTACCCCTCAGCCTTCTTTTATCAAGCAAAAAGAGACCCAACCTGTTCCTCACTTTCTGATAGGTTTACCCTCACATTTCAATATCATCCTTGTAAGTCTTCTCTGCACCCGCTCCAGTGCCTCTATATCCTTCCTGTAATATGGTGACCAGAATTGTGCGCAGTGCTCCAAGTGTGGTCTAACCAAGGTTTGATACAAGTTTAGCATAGCTTCGCTACTTTTCAATTCTGTCTCTCTAGATATAAACCCCAGTGCCTGGTTGGCTTATTTTATGGCCTTGTTACCCTGTGTCACAACTTTCATCAATTGGTGTATTTGTACTCCGAGATCCCTTTGTTCCTCTCCCCCACCCAGACTCGCACGATCCAAATAATAAGTGACCTCCTTATTCTTCCCACCAAAATGTAATACCTCACATTTTTCTGTTTGAAATTCATTTGCCAAGTAGATGCCCATTCTGCAAGTTTATTAATGTCCTCCTTTATAATTTGTTGCGGTCCTCCTCAGTATTGCCTACCCTCCAATTTATTGTCATCGGTAAATTTAGAAATTGTGTTTTTGATTCCAAAGTCTAAATCATTAATATAAATTGTGAACAACATTGGTCCCAGCACTGACCCTTGTAGAACAACACTCCCCACATTCTGCCACTGTCAATAACTACCCTTTACCCCTCCTCTCTGCTTTCTGTCTTGAGACCAGCTAGCTGTCCATTCTGTTACTTGTCTCCTGACTCCACCTTCTCTGACCTTATATTTTAGTCTATTTTGTGGTACCTTATTGAAGGCTTTTTGAAAATCTAGATAAATGACATCTATTGCATTACCCTTATCTACTCTCTCTGTTACCTTTTCAATGAGGCTGGTCAAACAAGACATTTCCTTTTGAAATCCAGGCTGCTATCCATTATTATATTTTTGGTTTCTAGATGTGCTTCTATTTGCTCCTTTAGTAGGGATTACATTATTTTTCCTATGACTAATGTTAAGCTGA
Source organism: Pristiophorus japonicus (assembly GCF_044704955.1). Lineage (NCBI taxonomy): Eukaryota > Metazoa > Chordata > Chondrichthyes > Pristiophoridae > Pristiophorus > Pristiophorus japonicus. The sequence goes on from NW_027252428.1 coordinate 179,514, forward strand.
CTGATCTATAGTTCCCTGGACATGTTTCATCTCCCTCCTTAAATATAAGAAAGGATTGGTGATGGTGAGTGGAAGGGGCCTATAGATGGGGTGGGCTACAACATCGAGAGGAGGAAGGTTTAGAAACAAGTATCTTTACATTTCCCGGGCTTACGTCACCCACATTCTGGCGGCTTCCATACAGCTGGAGCCATGCTCGGAGCACCACCTGGTGTGGGCAGAGCTCGCTCCGCTCCGTGAATGGGTGTGGGGTCTGTTCATTGGCATTTTTAAAACCTGCTGCTTGAGGGTGAGCGGTTTTGGGATTCGTTCCATCAATTCTGCGATTCATGCCGTCAATTCTGGGAACGATGAAGGTTCTGCTGCAGCACCTCCTTGGGTCATGGAGCCTCATGTTGCATGGCCAAACTCATTGGCAATGCCAGACCCACTGGATGATAGAGCCTGCTCCTATATTGAGGGCACACACACAGTTGTTGCTGCAGTAGATGCCCTCTGAAGGTGGTCCTCACTCTGACAGGGATTTCTCCCTCAACTCACCTGCGAAGTATTAGGCTGCTGGGCAGTAAAGCCGGCCCCAGTGATGGTGGGGAATTCGGGACATGCGCCAAACCCTACAGAAAGGTCCGCCGGACCCCAAATGTGGGCGGACCAGGACTAGTTTCACTGGGCAGTAAACTTCCTTCTGATACCTTCTCGACTGAGGTTCACCAGATGCCAGTAAACTGCAAGGTGTGAAAGCAGGGTCGGGGAGGCACTATGGATGCTCTCTACCTTGGCCTTAACTGAAGGGTACATATTAAGTCCACCCGAACTGCCCTGGAAATTGGTCGGATGAATACAGCAACAGCCTGAGTAAACCCCAAGTAAAGACTCAAACCCCCAAGTGAAGGGACTTCTGGAACCCACAGTTTCAGACTCCTCACCCTTGTGTTAAATACATGAAAAAGCCCAAACGACTGGAGGTGCTGGTCCGACTCAGGCTCCCAGCTTGGCTTCCGAAGGCGGGATGGCTCTGGGAAGCTGCCTCGGGCTGAAGAGACAGGGAAGGTTGATAGTGAGGCTCTGGGAACAGAGATGAGGGCCTCATGATCAGCCTTCCCTGCCGGTTCAGCCCGAGGAAGCTACCTGGAGGCTTCCTGTCTTCGGAAGCGATTAGCTACAGGCTCATGAATACAAAGGCCGATTGAGTTCGACCCTCCAGACATGAGCCCCCGCCTCATGGGGGAGGTGACACTGAGGCACACATATCCTCCCTCGGAGTGAGAGCCCTTGGAACCTCGATGCCCCATAGGAATTGGGAGAGATCCTGGTACCAGCAGTCACGGACTCCTCCGAGCCAGCTGGTGCCAGGGGAGGGCTCCCTCTGAATTCTGGGAAGTCTCGGGGCAACAACCGGAGCGTCCATGCTTGAGACTTTCCTGTTAAGTCCCGAGGTGGACCCCTGGCTGGCACTGGTTGGAGGTGATGGCACAGACTGAGCTTTACCCAGTGCCAGTGCAGTTCACCCCAAGCAGTGCCGAACTGAGCCTGGAGTTGGAGCAGGGTTGGTGCTTGTTGCCGGTGCAGGGACATGAGGGCTCGATGGGTCTCTGGGGAAGTGGGGATACTGGCCGTTAAATGAAACACAAATTGAAAGGTGTGCAGTTGGTACTGAGAAATGGATGGGACACAGAGGGAGGGCATCGGGAGAATTTCAGTTACACCACCCGCTCCTTCTGTGGTTTCTCTGCTGGCATTGATTTGATTTCTGTCACGATGTGCTCTCTCTTGTGTGTCTGATCCACTTGTCTTTGTGGTTTTGTTACTCACAACTTTAGTCTGGAGGTACTTTGATGAAACCGCCTATTTTCTCTCTCTCATCCTGACACCAACCGTGTACCTCTAGCAGAAGAACAAATGACAGATTTGTTTTTAAATCACTGGATCACAACAAGACAATGACAGGTACTTTAGAGCGAGCATTGTACAGTAAACCATTGAAGCTGTAAATGTTTAATGCAGATTCTGGGGGCAAAACTATCAACGTGTTTCTTTCCATGTAATGTCACTGGCCACAGATTCTGCTGAGTATTAAAGGTTGTGGAGTTGGGGAATGTACACCTTCTTCAGAATCCGAGAGATGGTCCAGAATGGCGGCAATGCCATCAGGTGAACCAGGATCATTGGGACAAGGAACTTCTCTGACAATCGGAGGGCTATTGGTGGCAGTACCTGAGCCAGCTGACCTGGGAGCAGGTCCTTGACAAGGACCCAGGGATTGACAAGGTCAGAGGGCACCAGTAACAGCTGGGACAAGAGTTTCCCATCGACTCCTTGTCACACAGATTATCCCAGTTGATCAGAACAACGAGCGAGTACTGATCTGGTTTCAGTTCCCAGGGTTTGAGCATTGATGTCTGCATGGTCACTGCAGTAGGTTATAATGTTACACACTCTGACTTTCACAGGGAATTATACAAGCTGGATGAAACAAACCTTCTACAGCAACACCCTTCCGACTGTCAGCTGGTAAGCGATGATTCCATTGTTCACGCTCCCTTCACCAGGTCTTCTAGCCGGCCACATTCACTCCTAGAGAGATCAGCCAGTTAGTCACAGTCAGTACAGCTCCCTTTCCTTCACTGAAACTGCTTGTGCAACCTCTTCTGCCTCATGTTGCCCCTGTTTACAAACCTATCGTGATGTCAGTGATCACGTGATGCACAGGGTAGGGTCAGGCTTGCCCTGTGATGTCACAGTTTGACCCGTCCAGTTAAAGGGCCTCACTTTGATGCAACGGTGTTTGGCCAAAAAGCCTTGGGCCTTAGGTTGGATGTGCTGGAATACAATAACCGCTTTACACTTGGTTATGACCCAGAGAGTCGGGTGTGCGGGCAATGGGCAGTGATGGGATTGTTTGCCTTCTCCGTGCCCCCTTCTCTCAGTGGGGCCCAGTTACATGTGTGACTGTTGCTCACCCTGCAGACTGTCCCGAGCAATGCCCCGGGAGATCTACCAATGATAAGTAGCTGTCTACATTTACAGAACACGGAGTGAGCACAAAACTCAAGGGCTGGGAGGGGCTGGTCAGTGAGGGAGCTGAGAGTGGGACTCAGTAACCATCTGTGAGCAGGCTGCAGGCCCCAGACTAACTATTAACAACCCCAAAGAAGATCGAATAACAACAAAATGAACTGTTCCAACAAGCTACTGTGCACCAGTATTACTGTATCTATTAAACTCGTTATGTTGCTCATTCTGACTTTCACAAATGATGATACAAGATCAACAGGTTAATCCCAATCTTTCAAAGCTCACAACCTTCTCTCTAATCTGCTGGTTGGTGATGTTTTCATCGTGTTCTCTTCATAAAGCAGAGATGGTGAGATATTGTATGCAGCCACATTCACTCCTAGAGAGATCAGCCAGTTAGTCCCAGTCAGTGCTTTCCTTCACTGAAACTACTTGTGTCTCAGGTTGCCCCTGGGGATGTTATGTGTGTAATGCACTTATGAATGACTCCACGAGGCAATGTGTTGTACTCAAACTGTCGTGACCTTGGTCCTTTATGCAGGTGACCCTCAGGTCTCCCACCATCGTGTCCTCTGGTGGACAGCCTCTACCACAGGGGCAGGAAACCCCAGTCTCCACCAGTTGCACCCTCTAGTGGTGCCAGTATAGTATATACACAGTGTAAACCTTATTGATAATACATCAGGTAACAAGTCTCCATCTTATGCAACTATACAGTGACTACACAGAGAGCATATCTATAGTCTGCATATATAACATCACTCTCCCCCAAGTCCTTTGTGCCGATTACCTTTGCACTATGTGCTCTGGCTTGGTTCTCCCCAGACATAAGTGCCGATAGCCCTTGTACCTTGGCTGTGCTTTGGCTTGGCTCTCTCCCTGTTAACACCCAAGTCCTTTTGCCACAACGTTGTGTAGTGGTTACCAGTTTGGATGGTTCGATGATGCAGTGGAGGTTACAGTGGGTTGTGGGTGTGATCCATGTGTGTGTCCATGGCTACATACATCCGTTTTCCCCTCGCACAGTGAGATTGTGCAGCTGGCCCGTTACATTAACAGACACGATCAGACACAGTGCATGTACAAAGAAAGGAAGTTACAGTTTGTATCGTGACACCTTGGTTCCGTGACTTACATTCGTTACGTTTTGCGGTCGTGCGCCAGGATTGGGTAGATTGCATTCATGGTTCAGGCATGGTCAGTACTGAGGTAGCAGTACAGGTATGCGAGGACGCAGGTTCCGGAGCAACCGGACAGGGTCCTAGTCGTCTGATGGCGGCGCTGCGCCCCCTGCTGGCGGGGTGGGCTTGGTTCGCTCACCGAGCCAGGACTCAGGGCCTTTGTCATTGTCTAGTGGTGGGCAGAGCCACAGATGTGTGTGGCCTCCCTGTCCTCCTTTGAGGGCTGCAGAATCTTCTGCCTGCTCTCTCACGGTGTTGGGAACCTGGCTGTTCCAGGTCCCATTTGGGGAACTCGGTGGTTCTGACCTTTCACTCCCGGACATGGCCGAGGTAGTGACTGGGTCTGGGGGCTGGGCCGTCTCCACCCGGGTGCTGGGCAACGACGGCCGCCTGCGCGTATTGGCGGCGTTTTCGTTTCCAGGTCTGTGGCGAATCTCCTTTAAGAGAACCCTGCTGGCTTTACCCCAATCAGATCCTTTGTTAGACACCACGTGGTGGTCCCTCAGCGTTGCACCTCATGGTCTGGCCGCGGCCATCTTTTTTTCAGCCACGCTGCCCCTCGCTGCAGCAGGGACGCCATCTTGCCTCTGTCCTCGAGGTCGACTGACTTGATCCTTCTCTCCCGCGATTCTGCCACAAAAGCTGGAAGAGTGCCTGTGAATTCAATCTTCATCCCCAGGAGTCCTGCCACTGGAGCCGGGAAGGTACTTTTAGGTCGTTCCGGTCGGATCATTGCCACGCAGTCGTGATGGACGGTCTGTGCCTGAGGTGCGGCACTGGTCTGTTCTCTGGTGCCTGGCCCAAGCGAAGGTGAGGTTTTGCTCTGCCTCGGAGCACGGGAGACATCGATTGCTGGAGTGAAGAGGTCTTCCCATTTCCACTGGATCTTCCCCATCCACCTTCTTCTGAGTAGCGTTGGACCATCACCTGCAACAATCCACAGAGGTAACTTGTGTACCACACCATTATGGATTACACTTACATCCGCACTACCGAGGACTGGGATCAGCTCCTTTGTGCAGGTGCACAACTTTTCCTGTACTGGAACCAGCTCGAGTCGTTTTTCGTTCCACAGCCTCTCAAAGGCATCCTGGCTCATCACTGACTGGCTCGCTCCTGTGTCCACTTGCATGAAGACTGGAACGCTGTTTATCTCGACTTCCATCTTCACTGGAGGACAATCGGTGGTGCAGGTATACACTCCACACACTTCTTCTTGGGGCTGAGCTGCCTCTCTGGCCAAATCATCATACTCCCCCTTGGATTCAAAGTCATCTCCCAACTCCTCTGCTAGACGATGAGTCATATTTCTTTTACACATTCGCTGGAGGTGGCCCTTCATGTTACAGGCTTTGCATACGTATTCAGCAAACCGACACTGGTGAGCCCTATGGTCTCCTCCGCAACGCCAGCATGGTGCTACTCGATTAGCACCCCTCGGTGGACTCTGAGTTCTGCAACCCTGAGGTCTGTGCTCTCTGCCCTGGGCAGAGCCACATTCTACAGCCTTGCCTGTGAAAGGCACCATTCTGTGTACAGTACTTGCCGGGTTTGAGCCCACAGGATGAATAATTTGCTTTGTGCTGCAGGTCGAGGTCATGAACACCTGACTGATGCTGATGGCCTTCTGCAGGTTGACTGTGGTGTCAGCAGATAATAGCTTGTGAAGGAGGCCCTCGTAGTCAATTTCCATAACGAAGATGTCTCGCAATGCTTCGTTGAGATGCATGCCAAAATCACACAGTGCCGCAAGTCTCCTGAGGTCGACAATGTTATGTATGCAACACCTTGTAACCAGCATTCTACCACCACCAGAGGGCACATCTGTTGGAGTCCCAAGGGATCCCAGCATCCCTTGGGAGCACTGCCTCCCATGCTGTACCAGCACTCTGGAGTCAGAATAAAGAGACTAAGGTCACACTTACTCAAGTCTACAGTACTTAGTCACATTGCTTTATTTGAGACATAATAACTGGCGACGAGTAATAGATAACGAACCATCACGCGAAAATGCAGAGAACTGTTGGTATCCTGGAGAAATTCTCAGAAGGGGATGATTAGGAGGCCTTCATGGAGCGACTCGACCAATACTTCGTGGCCAATGAGCTGGAAGGGAGTGTAAACACTGCCAAACGAATGGCGATCCTCCTCACCGTCTGCGGGGCAACAATCTATGGCCTCATGAAGAATCTTCTTGCTCCGGTGAAACCAACAACCAAATCGTGTGAAGAACAGTGTATGCTGGTCCGGGAGCACCTAAATCAGAAGGAGAGCGTTCTGATGGCAAGGTATTGATTTTATACATGTCAACGGTCTGAAGGCCAGGAAGTGGTGAGCTACTTCACTGAACTAAAACGCCTGACAGGACATTGCAAATTCGGTGGTTTCCTGGAGAAAATGCTACGAGACTTTTTTGTGCTTGGCATTGGCCATGAGGTTATGATTCGCAAACTAGTGACTGTTGAAACACCGAACCTGAGCAAAGCCATAACGATAGGCCAGGCATTTATGTCCACCAGCGATAACACCAAACTAATTTGTCAGCATAAAGATGCATCGGCAAGTACTGTACACAAAGTAACGTCGTCTTCAGGCAGGAATGCATATGGCAGAACGTACACTCCTGCAGCTGTACGACCTCAGATGACTCAGAGTCCGCCATCAAACGTTAATGCGAGGCAATTAACACCTTGTTGGCACTGCGGAGGTGATCATCGAGCCCATCAATGCCGCTTCAAACCTATGTGTGCAAAGGCTGTGGAACAATGGGACACCTCCAGCGAATGTGCAGACGAGCTGCAAACCACCACGTTGCAGAGGAAGACCAATCCATGGTGGATCAAACTGAACTAGAGACTCAAACCGAGGAGGCAGAAGTGTACGGGATACACACCTTCACCATGAAATGTCCACCGATCATGTTAAAAGTTGAACTGAACGCAATTCCAGTATCTATGGAATTGGACACGGGTGCGAGTCAGTCTATCATGAGCAAAAAGGCCTTCGACAGGCTGTGGTGCAACAAGGCACAAAGGACCAAGCTAAGCCCCTTTCATGCCAAGCTGAGAACTTACACTAAAGAGCTGATCCCTGTAATTGGCAGTGCAGCAGTAAAAGTCTCCTATGATGGAGCGGTGCATGAACTCCCACTATGGATTGTACCAGGAGATGGCCCCACACTGTTCGGCAGAAGCTGGCTGGGAAAAATCCGCTGGAACTGGGACAACATCCGAGCGCTCTCGTCTGTCGACGACGCCTCATGTGCCCAGGTTTTGAGCAAGTTCCCGTCGTTGTTTGAGCCAGGCATCGGAAATTTCTCTGGGGCGCAGGTGCAGATCCACTTGGTCCCCGGTACACGACCCACCCACCACAAGGCACGGGCGGTGCCATACATGATGAGAGAAAGTGGAGATCAGCTGGACAGGCTGCAACGAGAGAGCATCATCGCGCTGGTTGAGTTCAATGAGTGGGTCAGTCCGATTGTTCCGGTTCTCAAGGTCGATGGCACGGGCAGAATTTGTGGGGACTATAAAGTAACGATGAACCGTTTTTCGCTGCAGGACCAGTACCCACTACCCAAGGCAGACGACCTATTTGTGACGCTGGTAGGAGGGAAGACATTCACCAAGCTGGACCTGACCTCGGCCTACATTATGCAGGAGCTGGCGCGATCTTCGAAAGGCCTCACCTGCATCAACACGCACAAAGGTCTGTTCATTTACAATAGATGCCCATTTGGGATTCGAGCGGCCGCGGCTATCTTTCAAAGGAACATGGAGAGTCTGCTAAAGTCGGTTCCATGCACCGTGGTTTTCCAGGACGACATATTGATCACAGGGTGGGACACCATCCAACACTTGCAGAACCTGGAAGGGGTTCTAAGTCGGCTAGATCATGTGGGACTCAGGTTGAAACACTCGAAGTGTGTTTTCCTGGTACCAGAGGTTGAGTTCTTAGGGAGAGGAATCGCGGCAGATGGCATCAGACCCACCAACGCCAAGACGGAGGCTATCAAAAACACGCCGAGACCACAGAATGTGACAGAGCCGCTGTTCCTGGGACTCCTCAATTATTTGGGTAATTTTCTACCCGGGTTAAGCACCTTGCTAGAACCTCGACATGTGTTGCTATGCAAGGGAGATGACTGGGTATGGGGGAAATCACAAGAGACTGCTTTTGAGAAAGCCAGAAATCTGTTATGTTCCAACAAACTGCTTGTTCTGTATGACCCATGTAAACGTTTAGTGCAAACAAATCGGGAACATTGCAACCAGTCGCTTATGCATCCAGGAGTTTGTCCAAGGCCGAAAGGGCCTACAGCATGATTGAAAAATAAGCTCTGGCATGCGTTTATGGGGTGAAAAAAAATGCACCAGTATCTGTTTGGGCTTAAGTTTGAGCTAGAAACTGACCATTAGCCGCTCATATCGCTATTCTCAGAGAGCAATGGTATTAATACCAATGCCTCTGCCCGCATCCAAAGATGGGTGCTCACGCTGTCTGCATACAACTATGTAATTCGCCACAGACCAGGCACAGAGAACTGCACTGATGCTCTCAGTCGGCTACCATTGTCCATCACCGGGGTGGAAATGGCACAGCCTGCAGACTTGCTCTTGGTGATGGATGCATTTGAAAACGAAAAGTCACCCATTACGGCTCGCCAGATGAGAACCTGGACCAGCCAGGATCCTTTACTGTCCCTTGTAAAAAATTGTGTCCTCCATGGGAGCTGGTCCAGCGTCCCAGCGGAGATGCACGAAGAGATCAAGTCGTTCCAGCAGCGCAAATACGAAATATCCATACAGGCATAGTAATGATGAAAGCTATAGCCAGATCCTATGTGTGGTGACCTGGCATCGACTCAGATTTGGAGTCTTGCGTGCGCCAATGCAACACTTGCTCTCAACTGAGCAATGCACCCAGGGAGGCATCGCTAAGTTTGTGGTCATGGCCCTCCAAACCGTGGTCTAGGATCCACTTTGACTTTGCTGACCTGTTTCGAGGCAAAATGTTTCTGGTTGTTGTGGATGCTTATTCAAAATGGATTGAGTGTGTAATAATGTCTGGAAGCACATCCACTGCCACCATCGAAAGCCTACGAGCCATGCTTGCCACGCACGGCCTACCTGATGTCCTTGTCAGCGACAATGGGCCGTACTTCACCAGCACTGAATTCAAGGAATTCATGACCCGCAATGGGATCAAGCACATCACATCTGCCCCGTTCCAGCCCGCATCGAATGGCCAGGCAGAACGGGCAGTCCAAACCATCAAGCAAAGCTTGAAACGCATGTCGGAAGACTCCCTGCAGACCCACCTGTCCTGAGTCCTGCTCAGCTACCGCACCAGACCCCACTCGATCACCGAGGTTCCCCCAGCCGAACTGCTCATGAAAAGAGCGCTCAAAACAAGGCTCTCTCTAGTCCACCCTGATCTCCAGGATCATGTCGAGGGCAGGCATTATCAACAAAGCATGTAGCATGATCGCGCAAATTTGTCACGCGATATTGAAGTCAATGATCCTGTATTTGTATTCAACTATGGACGTGGTCCCAAATGGCTTGCTGGCACTGTTGTAGCCAAAGAAGGGAGCAGGGTGTTTGAGGTCAAACTTGCAAAAATGGACTAACTTGCAGAAAGCATTTGGACCAAACCAAAGTGCGATTCACAGACCAGCCACGAACAACCTGAAGAGGACACCACCAACTTCGACCCTCCGACACACACACAAGTGGCAAGCGACATCACGGTTGACCACGAAGCTGAACTCATCATCCCCAGCAGCTCAGCAAGGCCGGCTGCCCAGCAGCCCAGCGAAGGCCCAACCAACTCACCCGCACCTGTGTTTGTACCGAGACCATCGACTTGGCAACGGAAAACCCCAGATCGTCTCACACTGTAAATAAGTGTACTATTGACTTTGGGGGGTGCTGTGATGTGATGTATTCAACACTTTGTAACCAGCATTGTACCGCAACCAGAGGGCGCATCTGTTGGAGTCCCAAGGGATCCCAGCATCCCTTGGGAGCACTGTATATAAGCAGGCCTCCCATGCTGTACCAGCACTCTGGAGTCAGAATAAAGAGACTAAGGTCACACTTACTCAAGTCTACAGTACTCAGTCACATTGCTTTATTTGAGACATAACAGGCAGCATATTTTGCAGTCTCCTGGCCCTCAGGTCTGCGGTGAGTGTAGAATCTGTGCCGAGCCGTGAGGATGCTCTGTTTTGGTTTTAGTTGGTTGCGAGTTAGTTCAGTCAGCTCATCATATATCTTATCCTTGCCCTTCATGTGTGCCAGAAAGTCCCTGATGAGGTGATAGACCTCGGGCCCACAACTGGTCAGCAGTATTACCTTGTGCTTCTCCGCCAATGTGTCCGTCTCCCCGGCCAGGTCGTTTGCCACAAAATATTGCTCCAGTCTTTCCGTGTAGGCATCTCAATCATCACCCTCTGTAAAGTCTTTTAGTGTGCCAAAGGTAGCCACAATCACGTGAAAGTCCGTATTCTCGTCGCCAGTTGTTATGTCTGTAATGCACTTATGAAAGATTCCATGAGGCAACGTGTTGTACTCAAACTGTAGTGATCTTGGTCCTTTATTCATAATTCCAGAGTGAGGCACAAGCATGATGGGCAGCCTTTTATACTGGGCCCTGCACACCTATGCAGGTGACCCTCAGGTCTCCCACCTCCGTGGCCTCTGGTGGACAGCCTCTGCCTCAGGGGTAGGAAACCTCAATCTCCACCAGTTGCACCCTCTAGTGGTGCCAGCATAGTATATACACAGTGTAAACCTTATTGATTGTACACCAGGAAACAGGTCTCTATCTTATGCAACTATACAGTCACTACACAGAGAGTATATCTATAGTCTGCATATATAACAGGTAACAAACCTATCATGATGTCAGTGATCACGTGATGCACCGGGTAGAGTCAGGCTTGCCGTGTGATGTCACAGTTTGACCCCTCCAGTGAAAGGGCCTCACCTTGATGTAACTGTGTTTGGCCAGAATCCCCTGGGCTTTAGATTACAAGGACTAGATGCGCTAGAATGCAATAACAGCTTTACACTTGGTTATGACCCAGAGAAGAGGGTGCTCGGGCAATGGACAATGATAAACTTGTTTGCCTTCTCCGTGCCCACATCTCTGGGTGGAGGATGACTCTAGCACTCCAATGTCCTTCTGAAACAGCGTTTGTGTTTCTTGGAGTGCTGTACGCTCAGATCAGCAGTGGTGCAGCAGTCATAAGAACATAAGAACATAAGAAATAGGAGCAAGAGTAGGCCATTCGGCCCCTCGAGCCTGCTCCGCTATTTAATACGATCATGGCTGATCCGATCATGGACTCAGGTCCACTTCCCTGCCCGCTCCCCATAACCCCTTAATCCCTTATCAGTTACGAAACTCTCTATCTCTGCCTTAAATCCATCCAATGACCCAGCATCCAAAGCACTCTGAGGCAGTGAATTCCACAGGTTTACAACCCTCTGAGAGAAGAAATTCCTCCTCATCTCAGATTTAAATGGGCAGCCCTTATTCTAAGATTATGCCTCCTAGTTCTAGCTGGAATAAACAAACCTTCTACAGCAACACCCTTCCGACTGTCAGCTGGTAAGCGATGATTCCATTGTTCACGCTCCCTTCACCAGGTCTTCTAGCCGGCCACATTCACTCCTAGAGAGATCAGCCAGTTAGTCACAGTCAGTACAGCTCCCTTTCCTTCACTGAAACTGCTTGTGCAACCTCTTCTGCCTCATATTGTCCCTGTTTACAAACCAATCGTGATGTCAGTGATCACGTGATGCACAGGGTAGGGTCAGGCTTGCCCTGTGATGTCACAGTTTGACCCGTCCAGTGAAAGGGCCGCACTTTGATGCAACGGTGTTTGGCCAAAAAGTCTTGGGCCTTAGGTTGGATGTGCTGGAATACAATAACCGCTTTGCACTTGGTTATGACCCAGAGAGTCGGGTGTGCGGGCAATGGGCAGTGATGGGATTGTTTGCCTTCTCCATGCCCCCTTCTCTCAGTGGGGCCCAGTTACATGTGTGACTGTTGCTCACCCTGCAGACTGTCCCGAGCAATGCCCCGGGAGATCTACCAATGATAAGTAGCTGTCTACATTTACAGAACACGGAGTGAGCACCAAACTCAAGGGCTGGGAGGGGCTAGTCAGTGAGGGAGCTGAGAGTGGGACTCAGTAACCATCTGTGAGCAGACTACAGGCTCCAGACTAACTATTAACAACCCCAAAGATCGAATCACAACAAAATGAACTGTTCCAACAAGCCACTGTGCACCAGTATTACTGTATCTATTAAACTCGTTATGTTGCTCATTCTGACTTTCACAAATGATGATACAAGATCAAAAGGTTAATCCCAACCTTTCAAAGCTCACAACCTTCTCTCTAATCTGCTGGTTGATGATGTTTTCATCGTGTTCTCTTCATAAAACAAAAATGGTGAGATATTGTATCCGGCCACATTCACTGCTACAGAGATCAGCCAGTTAGTCTCAGTCAGTGCTTTCCTTCACTGAAGCTGCTTGTGTCTCAGGTAGCCCCAGGTTACAAACCTATTGTGATGCCTGATCTCACTGTGATACACAGGGTAGGGGCAGGCTTGCCCTGTGATGTCACGGTTTGACCCGTCCAGTTACCTTGATGTAACTGTGTTGGTCAAAAACCCCTGGGCTTGAGATTAAAATGACTAGATGCACTAGAATACAACAACAGCTTTACACCTGATTATCACCCAGCAAGCAAATGTATTGAACGGAACTGCCGTCAGCATCCAAATGTATTGTATGGAATTGCTGACCGCATCCAAATGTACAGAAATGCCTTCCAATGTACCGTGCAAATTTTTATATGAATAAAGTATATAAATGTGAGGTTATCCACTTTGGTGGTAAAAACAGAGAGACAGACTATTATCTGAATGGTGACAGATTACGAAAAGGGGAGGTGCAACGAGACCTGGGTGTCATGGTCCATCAGTCATTGAAGGTTGGCATGCAGGTACAGCAGGCGGTTAAGAAAGCAAATGGCATGTTGGCCTTCATAGCGAGGGGATTTGAGTACATAAGAACATAAGAATTAGGACCAGGAGTAGGCCATCGAGCCCCTCGAGCCTGCTCCGCCATTCAACAAGATCATGGTTGATCTGGCCGTGGACTCAGCTCCACTTAACCGCTCGCTCCCCGTAACCCTTAATTCCCTTATTGGTTAAAAATCTATCTATCTGTGACTTGAATACATTCAATGAGCTAGCCTCAACTGCTTCCTTGGGCAGAGAATTCCACAGATTCACAACCTTCTGGGAGAAGAAATTCCTCTCAACTCGGTTTTAAATTGGCTCCCCCGTATTTTGAGGCTGTGCCCCCTAGTTCTAGTCTCCCCTACCAGTGGAAACAACCTCTCTGCCTCTATCTTGTCTATCCCTTTCATTATTTTAAATGTTTCGATAAGATCACCCCTCATCCTTCTGAACTCCAACGGGTAAAGACCCAGTTTACTCAATCTATCATCATCAGGTAACCCCCTCATCTCCGGAATCAGCCGAGTGAATCATCTCTGTACCCCCTCCGAAACTAGTATATCGTTCCTTAAGTAAGGTGACCAAAACTGCACGCAGTACTCCAGGTGCGGCCTCACCAATACCCTATACAGTTGCAGCAGGACCTCCCTGCTTTTGTACTTCATCCCTCTCGCAATGAAGGCCAACATTCCATTCGCCTTCCTGATTACCTGCTGCACCTGCAAACTAACTTTTTGGGATTCATGCACAAGGACCCCAGGTCCCTCTGCACCGCAGCATGTTGTAATTTCTCCCCATTCAAATAATATTCCCTTTTACTGTTTTTTTTTCCAAGGTGGATGACCTCACACTTTCCGACATTTTATTCCATCTGCCAAACCTTAGCCCATTCACTTAACCTATTTAAATCTCTTTGCAGCCTCTCTGTGTCCTCTACACAACCCGCTTTCCCACTAATCTTTGTGTCATCTGCAAATTTTGTTACACTCTGTCCCCTCTTCCAGGTCATCTATGTATATTGTAAACAGTTGTGGTCCCAGTACTGATCCCTGTGGCACACCACTAACCACTGATTTCCAACCGGAAAAGGACCCATTTATCCCGACTCTCTGCTTTCTGTTAGCCAGCCAATTCTCTATCCATGCTAATACATTTCCTCTGACTCTGCGTACCTTTATCTTCTGCAGTAACCTTTTGTGTGGCACCTTATCGAATTCCTTTTGGAAATCTAAATACACCACATCCATCGGTACACCTCTATCCACCATGCTCGTTATATCCTCAAAGTACAGGGGCAGCGAGGTGTTACTACAGTTGTACAGGGCCTTGTTGAGGCCACACCTGGAGTATTGTGTACAGTTTTGTTCCCCTAACTTGCGGAAGGACATTCCTGCTATTGAGGGAGTGCAGCGAAGGTTCACCAGACTGATTCCCGGGATGGCGGGACTGACATTTCAAGAAAGACTGGATCAACTGGGCTTGTATTCACTGGAGTTCAGAAGAATGAGAGGGGATCTCAAAGAAACGTTTAAAATTCTGACGGATTTAGACAGGTTAGATGCAGGAAGAATGTTCTCAATGTTGGGGATGTCCAGAACCAGGGGTCACAGACTAAGGATAAGGGGTAGGCCATTTAGGACCGAGATGAGGAGAAAGCTCTTCACCCAGAGAGTGGTGAACCTGTGGAATTCTCTACCACAGAAAGTTGTTGAGGCCAATTCACTAAATATTTCAAAAAGGAGTTAGATGTACCACGAGGGGGATCAAGGGGTATGGTGAGAAAGCAGGAATGGGGTACTGAAGTTGCATGTTCAGACATGAACTCATTGAATGGTGGAGCAGGCTCGAAGGGCCGAATGGCCTACTCCTGCACCTATTTTCCATGTGACTATGTTTCTATGTTTCTATTTTGAAATATTAAAAAAATGACCGAGAGAAGATGGTGCTCGGGCAATGGGCAAGGATAAACTAGTTTGCCTTCTCCGTGCCCACATCTCTGAGTGGAGGATGACTCTAGCACTCCAATGTCTTTCTGAAACATTGTTTGTGTTTCTTGGGTTTGGAGAGCTGGATGCTCAGATCAACGGTGGTGCAGCAGTCATAAGAACATAAGAACATAAGAAATAGGAGCAGGAGTAGGCCATTCGGCCCCTCGAGCCTGCTCTGCCATTTAATACGATCATGGCTGATCCGATCATGGACTCAGGTCCACTTCCCTGCCCGCTCCCCATAACCCCTTAACCCCTTATCAGTTAAGAAACAGTCTATCTCTGTCTTAAATCCATTCAGTGTCCCAGTATCCAAAGCACTCTGAGTCTGTGAATTCCACAGGTTTACAACCCTCTGAGAGAAGAAATTCCTCCTCATCTCAGTTTTAAATGGGCAGCCCCTTATTCTAAGATTATGCCTCCTAGTTCTAGCTGGAATAAACAAACCTTCTACAGCAACACCCTTCCGACTGTCAGCTGGTTAGTGATGATTCCATTGTTCACGCTCCCTTCACCAGGTCTTCTAGCCGGCCACATTCACTCCTAGCGAGATCAGCCAGTTAGTCACAGTCAGTACAGCTCCCTTTCCTTCACTGAAACTGCTTGTGCAACCTCTTCTGCCTCATGTTGCCCCTGTTTACAAACCTATCGTGATGTCAGTGATCACGTGATGCACAGAGTAGGGTCAGGCTTGCCCTGTGATGTCACAGTTTGACCCGTCCAGTGAAAGGGCTGCACTTTGATGCAACGGTGTTTGGCCAAAAAGCCTTGGGCCTTAGGTTGGATGTGCTGGAATACAATAACCGCTTTGCACTTGGTTATGACCCAGAGTGTCGGGTGTGCGGGCAATGGGCAGTGATGGGATTGTTTGCCTTCTCCGTGCCCCCTTCTCTCAGTGGGGCCCAGTTACATGTGTGACTGTTGCTCACCCTGCAGACTGTCCCGAGCAATGCCCCGGGAGATCTACCAATGATAAGTAGTTGTCTACATTTACAGAACACGGAGTGAGCACCAAACGCAAGGGCTGGGAGGGGCTAGTCAGTGAGGGAGCTGAGAGTGGGACTCAGTAACCCTCTGTGAGCATGGGTACAGGCTCCAGACTAACTATTAACAACATCAAAGATCGAATCACAACAAAATGAACTGTTCCAACAAGCTACTGTGCACCAGTATTACTGTATCTATTAAACTCGTTATGTTGCTCATTCTGACTTTCACAAATGATGATACAAGATCAAAAGGTTAATCCCAACCTTTCAAAGCTCACAACCTTCTCTCTAATCTGCTGGTTGATGATGTTTTCATCGTGTTCTCTTCATAAAACAAAAATGGTGAGATATTCACTGCGACAGAGATCAGCCAGTTAGTCTCAGTCAGTGCTTTCCTTCACTGAAGCTGCTTGTGTCTCAGGTAGCCCCAGGTTACAAACCTATTGTGATGCCTGATCTCACTGTGATACACAGGGTAGGGTCAGGCTTGCCCTGTGATGTCACGGTTTGACCCGTCCAGTTACCTTGATGTAACTGTGTTGGTCAAAAACCCCTGGGCTTGAGATTAAAATGACTAGATGCACTAGAATACAACAACAGCTTTACACTTGGTTATGACGTAGAAACATAGAAACATAGAAAATAGGTGCAGGAGTAGGCCAATCGGCCCTTTGAGCCTGCATCGCCATTCAATGAGTTCATGGCTGAACATGCAACTTCAGTACCCCATTCCTGCTTTCTCACCATACCCCTTGATCCCCCGAGTAGTAAGGACTTCATCTAACTCCTTTTTGAATATATTTAGTGAATTGGCCTCAACAACTTTCTGTGCGAGAGAATTCCACAGGTTCACCACTCTCTGGGTGAAGAAGTTTCTCCTCATCTCGGTCCTAAATGGCTTACCCCTTATCCTTCGACTGTGTCCCCTGGTTCTGCACTACCCAACATTGGGAACATTCTTCCTGCATCTAACCTGTCTAACCCATCAGAATTCTAAACGTTTCTATCAGGTCCCCTCTCATTCTTCTGAACTCCAGTGAATACAAGCCCAGTTGATCCAGTCTTTCTTGATAGGTCAGTCCCGCCATCCCAGGAATCAGTCTGGTGAACCTTTGCTGCACTCCCTCAATAGCAAGAATGTCCTTCCTCAGGTTAGGAGACCAAAACTGTACACAATACTCCAGGTGTGGCCTCACCAAGGCCCTGTACAACTGTAGCAACACCTCCCTGCCCTTGTACTCAAATCCCCTCGCTATGAAGACCAACATGCCATTTGCTTTCTTAACCGCCTGCTGTACCTGCATGCCAACCTTCAATGACTGATGTACCATGACACCCAGGTCTCGTTGCACCTCCCCGTTTCCCAATCTGTCACCATTCAGATAATAGTCTGTCTCTCTTTTTTTACCACCAAAGTGGATAACCTCATATTTATCCACATTATACTTCATCTGCCATGCATTTGCCCACTCACCTAACCTATCAAAGTTGCTCTGCATCCTCCTCGCAGCTCACACTGCCACCCAACTTAGTGTCATCCGCAAATTTGGAGATACTACATTTAATCCCCTCGTCTAAATCATTAATGTACAGTGTAAACAGCTGGGACCCCAGCACAGAACCTTGCGGTACCCCACTAGTCACTGCCTGCCATTCTGAAAAGTACCCATTTACTCCTACTCTTTGCTTCCTGTCTGACAACCAGTTCTCAATCCATGTCAGCACACTACTCCCAATCCCATGTGCTTTAACTTTGCACATTAATCTCTTGTGTGGGACCTTGTTGAAAGCCTTCTGAAAGTCCAAATATGCCACATCAACTGGTTCTCCCTTGTCCACTCCACTGGAATCATCCTCAAAAAATTCCAGAAGATTTGTCAAGCATGATTTCCCTTTCACAAATCCATGCTGACTTGGACCTATCATGTCACCTCTTTCCAAATGCACTGCTATGAAATCCTTAATAATTGATTCCATCATTTTACCTACTACCGATGTCAGGCTGACCGGTCTATAATTCCCTGTTTTCTCTCTGCCTCCTTTTTTAAAAAGTGAGGTTATATTGGCTACCCTCCACTCCATAGGGACTGATCCACAGTCAATGGAATGTTGGAAAATGACTGTCAATGCATCAGCTATTTCCAAGGCCACCTCCTTAAGTACTCTGGGATGCAGTCCATCAGGCCCTGGGGATTTATCGGCCTTCAATCCCATCAATTTCCCCAACACAATTTCCTGACTAATAAGGATTTCCCTCAGTTCCTCCTCCTTACTAGACCCCCCGACCCCTTTTATATCCGGAAGGTTGTTTGTGTCCTCCTTAGTGAATACCGAACCAAAGTACTTGTTCAATTGGTCCGCCATTTCTTTGTTCCCCGTTATGACTTCCCCTGATTCTGACTGCAGGGGACCTACGTTTGTCTTTTCCAACCTTTTTCTCTTTACATATCTACAGAAACTTTTGCAATCCGTCTTAATGTTCCCTGCAAGCTTCTTCTCGTACTTCATTTTCCCTGCCCTAATCAAACCCTTTGTCCTCCTCTGCTGAGTTCTAAATTGCTCCCAGTCCCTGGGTTCACTGCTATTTCTGGCCAATTTGTATGCCACTTCTTTGGCTTTAATACTATCCCTGATTTCCCTTGATAGCCACGGTTGAGCCACTTTCCATTTTTTATTTTTACGCCAGACAGGGATGTACAATTGTTGTAGTTCATCCATGCGGTCTCTAAATGTCTGCCATTGCCCATCCACAGTCAACCCCTTAAGTATCATTCGCCAATCTATCCTAGCCAATTCGTGCCTCATACCTTCAAAGTTAGCCTTCTTTAAGTTCTGGACCATGGTCTCTGAATTAACTGTATCATTCTCCATCCTAATGCAGAATTCCACCATATTATGGTCACTCTTCCCCCAAGGGGCCTCGCACAACGAGATTGCTAATTAATCCTCTCTCATTACATAACACCCAGTCTAAGATGGCCTCCCCGCTAGTTGGTTCCTCGACATATGGGTCTAGAAAACCATCCCTTATGCACTTCAGGAAATCCTCCTCCACCGTATTGCTTCCAGTTTGGTTAGCCCAATCTATGTGCATATTAAAGTCATCCATTATAACTGCTGCACCTTTATTGCATGCACCCCTAATTTCCTGTTTGATGCCCTCCCCAACATCACTACTACTGTTTGGAGGTCTGTACACAACTCCCACTAACGTTTTTTGCCCTTTGGTGTTCTGCAGCTCTACCCATATAGATTCCACATTATCCAAGCTAATGTCCTTCCTAACTAATGCATTAATCTGCTCCTTAACCAGCAATGCTACCCCACCTCCTTTTCCTTTTATTCTATCCTTCCTGAATGTTGAATACCCCTGGATGTTGAGTTCCCAGCCCTGATCATCCTGGAGCCACATCTCCGTAATCCCAATCACATCATATTTGTTAACATTTATTTGCACAGTTAATTCATCCACCTTATTACGGATACTACTTGCATTAAGACACAAAGCCTTCAGGCTTGTTTTTTTAACACCCTTTGTCCTTTTAGAATTTTGCTGTACAGTGGCCCTTTTTGTTCTTTGCCTTGGGTTTCTCTGCCCTCCACTTTTCCTCATCTCCTTTCTGTCTT
This sequence comes from Pristiophorus japonicus, assembly GCF_044704955.1. Lineage (NCBI taxonomy): Eukaryota > Metazoa > Chordata > Chondrichthyes > Pristiophoridae > Pristiophorus > Pristiophorus japonicus. The sequence goes on from NW_027252428.1 coordinate 199,361, forward strand.
TTGCTTTTGTCTCCTTTTTGTTTCCCTTTGTCTCCCTGCATTGGTTCCCATCCCCCTGCCATATTAGTTTAACTCCTCCCCAACAGCACTAGCAAACACTCCCCCTCAGACATTGGTTACGGTCCTGCCCAGGTGCAGACCGTCCGGTTTGTACTGGTCCCACCTCCCCCAGAACCGGTTCCAATGCCCCAGGAATTTGAATCCCTCCCTGCTGCACCACTGCTCAAGCCACGTATTCATCTGCGCTATCCTGCGATTCCTACTCTGACTATCACGTGGCACTGGTAGCAATCCCGAGATTACTACTTTTGAGGTCCTACTTTTTAATTTAGCTCCTAGCTCCTTAAATTCGTTTCGTAGGACCTCATCCCTTTTTTTACCTATATCGTTGGTACCAATGTGCACCACGACAACTGGCTGTTCTCCCTCCCTTTTTAGAATGTCCTGCACCCGCTCCGAGACATCCTTGACCCTTGCACCAGGGAGGCAACATACCATCTTGGAGTCTTGGTTGCGGCTGCAGAAACGCCTATCTATTCCCCTTACAATTGAATCCCCTATCACTATCGCTCTCTCACTCTTTTTCCTGCCCTCCTGTGCAGCAGAGCCAGCCACGGTGCCATGAACTTGGCTGCTGCTGCCCTCCCCTGATGAGTCATCCCCCTCAACAGTACCCAAAGCAGTGTATCTGTTTAGCAGGGGGATGACCACAGGGGACCCCTGCACTACCTTCCTTGCACTGCTCTTCCTGCTGGTCTTCCATTCCCTATCTGGCTGTGGACCCTTTCCCTGTCGTAAGACCAACTCGCTGCACGTGATACTCACGTCATTCTCAGCATCGTGGATGCTCCAGAGTGAATCCACCCTCAGCTCCAACTCCGCAACGCGGTCCGTCAGGAGCTTGAGGTGGGTACACTTCCTGCAGATATAGTCGTCAGGGACACTGGTGTCATCCCTGAGTTCCCACATGGTACAGGAGGAGCATAACACCCGACCGAGCTCTCCTGCCATGACTTAACCCTTAGATACACTTAAATTGGCACAACAATGTTAAAAGTTACTCACTGATACAGAAGAGAAAAAAGAAAAACTACTCACCAATCACCAGCCAATCACTTACCCTCTTGGCTGTGATGTCACCTTTTGATTTCTTTCTACTTCTTTTTTGCCTTCTCCCTGTAGCTGCACAAGTCCCGCCTTTTATAGGCCTCTCCACGCACCTCCTCGACGCTGGGCCCCGGACTCCCTGCTGTGCCTTTTATAGGCCTCTCCACGCACCTCCTCGACGCTGGGCCCCGGACTCCCTGCTGTGCCTTTTATAGGCCTCTCCACGCACCTCCTCGACGCTGGGCCCCGGACTCCCTGCTGTGCCTTTTATAGGCCTCTCCACGCACCTCCTCGACGCTGCTCCCGTCTGTGGAGACATCGTTGGTGATATTTCTCCAGCGACTTGAGGTGTCTACTGTACATGGTCCATGTCACTGAGCCACACAGGAGGGCGGGTATTACTACAGCCCTGTAGACCATGAGCTGGGGGTGAGATACCTACTGTACATGGTCCATGTCCCTGAGCCATACAGGAGGGCGGGTATCACTACAGCCCTGTAGACCATGAGCTGGGGGTGAGATACCTACTGTACATGGTCCATGTCTCTGGGCCATACAGGAGGGCGGGTATTACTACAGCCCTGTAGACCATGAGCTGGGGGTGAGATACCTACTGTACATGGTCCATGTCCCTGAGCCATACAGGAGGGCGGGTATCACTACAGCCCTGTAGACCATGAGCTGGGGGTGAGATACCTACTGTACATGGTCCATGTCTCTGGGCCACACAGGAGGACGGGTATCACTACAGCCCTGTAGACCATGAGCTTGGTGGTGGATTTGAAGGTCTGGTCTTCAAACACTCTGTTCCTCAGGCGGCCGAAGGCTGCACTGGCGCACTGGAGACGGTGTTGGATCTTGTCGTCGATGCCTGCCCTTGTTGATAGGAGGCTCCCGAGGTTTGGGAAATGGTCCCCGGTGTCCAGGGCCGGGCCGTGGATCTTGATGACTGGGGGGGCAGTGCTGTGCGGCGAGGACAGGCTGGTGGAGGACCTTTGTCTTACAGATGTTTAGCGTAAGGCCCATGCTTTCGTACACCTCAGTAAATATGTTGACCAAGACAATGGCCCAGGGCAGGTCCAGCATGGGGTTAGATACAGAGTAAAGCTCCCTCTACACTGTCCCATCAAACACTCCCAGGGCAGGTACAGCATGACAGTGCGGTGCTCCCTCAGTTCCGCTCTCCGAAAGTGCGGCATTCCCTCAGTACTGCACTGGGAGTGTCAGCCTAAATTTATGTGCTCAAGGTACTGGAGATGGAGCGAGGCTGCCTCCTGGTGGTGAGTTACTGTATTACACCCAGGACATGGAGCGAGCCTGCCTCCTGGTGGTGGTTTACTGAATTACACCCAGGACATGGAGCGAGGCTGCCTCCTGGTGGTGAGTTACTGAATTACACCTAGATTCTTTCACTATTGCCCTGCAATGATTTCACTTTCAAGTATTTTCCAATTCTCTTTTGAAACTCGCTGTTGAATCTGCTTCCACCGCTCTTTCAGGCAGCCCATTCCCAATCACAACAAATTGCTGAGTATTTTTTCCCTCACCTCGCCTCTGGTAACTTTGTCACCAGGAGGCAGCCTCGCTCCATGTCCTGGGTGTAATTCAATAACTCACCACCAGGAGACAGCTTCGCTCCATGTCCTGGGTGTAATTCAATAACTCACCACCAGGAGACAGCCTCGCTCCATGTCCTGGGTGTAATGCAGTAACTTACCACCAGGAGGCAGCCTCGCTCCGTGTCCTGGGTGTAATGCAGTAACTCACCACCAGAAGGCAGCCTCGCTCCATGTCCTGGGTGTAATTCAGTAACTCACCACCAGGAGACAGCCTCGCTCCATGTCCTGGGTGTAATTCAGTAACTCACCACCAGGAGGCAGCCTCGCTCCATGACCTTGGTGTAATTCAGTAACTCACCACCAGGAGGCAGCCTCGCACCATGTCCTGGGTGTAATGCAGTAACTTACCACCAGGAGGCAGCCTCGCTCCATGTCCTGGGTGTAATTCAGTAACTCACCACCAGGAGGCAGCCT